>NC_056746.1:1432348216-1432648216 GCF_019279795.1 Protopterus annectens | reverse complement strand
AATCTGTATCCTCACTGTATTCTCTTTCTATAAGTCAATCCCACTTACGTTTGTTTTGTCATAAGATCGTATTTAATAATTATCACTAAGCAGGTAGAGAGCATTATGTTTAATTACCAGGGTCATGACAGTAAGTAAGTAATTTACATCAGAGTTTACTTCTCATAATTAACTGTACTGCAGAAATCTGTATTCCTTGAAGTGGAGTCTTAGTGTATTCCAACATGGGTAAATGTGTGATTTATCAGTCATATGACAATTCTACATCAGGTTTTGAATTGATATCTTAGACTGTTGCAATTTATAATATATATTCATAGTTTTCAGCAAAGCAGACCATTAGTGAAATGATAATCTCTGGGATTCCATTTCTAACAAAAATAATGTTCATCAATCCAAACACAGCATTATGTCCTTCAGTATAACTATAAATATTTACAATGAAAAAATGTCAGCATAAACCAGCACATTAGCCATGGAACTAATCCCCTTACACAAACTATGAGAATCTTCCTGGGCTTCTTTGAAAAAAAAAAAAAAAGACAACTCCATAGATGGTCTAGCATACATATTACCCTATGCAAATAAGTACATAAGATCATAAAATGAGTGAAGGTTTTATACATATATGCAAATATTTCAGGCATGGGGGGGTAATGTTTTTTCTAGCTTGCCAATATACCAAAACAATCATTCACATTATAGGAACTTACTAAAGTATTTATCCATGAGGATCTTTAGAAGCCAAGTCATACATTCCCATGAGGTTTTTAGCCATTATATTTTAAGTATGAACAAGCCACAGATGAGCAGAATGTTTACATGTTGGCCCTGTCCATGACAGACATGGGTATTAACCCAGGAGTGAATTTGTAGTTACCTATCCTTTCATCCAGATCATGTTTAAGTATTATAATAGAAGTACTTTGCTTTATGAGGACAGGAAGATGATTCCAAATAAGTGGTATTCTCTGTGATACATATCTATTCCCCCCAACAAGTTCTATTTAGGTAGTAAATGAAACTGATATCTCTTGAGTGGTTGTTTATGGCTCCACTGGACTTATGAATGTGCAGTAGGTTTGACATGATGGGGCATGGTGTGGCTGTGTACATGAGGCAAAGATCACCATTCACTATCCTGTATGACACTGAGAAGAGGGGCAATACTTTGAGATGATCTTGATAAATTTTATGATTTAGGCACTTGAGTTTCTTGTTAAAAACATTGTGGGCATTCAAGTTGTATAAAATATTTGGATAGGTACATAATGCCTGATGAGTGTGGAATATAGTGGAAAGATCACATCCATAGATCTGCATGTCATACACTTAGAAATAAGTTGTGCAATGAAAAAAGTCTTTCTTTCACTAATGGATATTTTGTGATCAAAGGACAGTTCATTGTTTACATATGCTCCTAGGCACCTAATTACTGAATCAGTTTTTAGAGGTGTGCTGTCAATGTGAATCTTACAAGGGACATCTTACGTACTGAAGGATACTATTATACATTCATTGACATTAAGTTTAGTCCATAGTTTCCTCTAGGAAGTTTATGATGGCACCATGTTTACATTCATCTGCAAACTTGGTCAGCCATAAATCCTTAACAGTAGTTTTGACCTCTGAGAAGTAAATGCCAAAGAGGAGTGGCCCAAGGACTGATTCCTGGAGTATGCTACTACTGACAGGTCTTTTGTAGGAGGTAGAACAGCCAGCCCTAATTTCTTGTGTTATGTTCCTGAGCTATTTTATTATCCAATGAGTTACATAGTGATTAACATTTTGCTGGGATAGTGCATCTACAATACCTGAATGTGGGATGGTGTGCAATGCCTTTCTGAGGTCTAGATATGTGGTCTGTACTGATTTGCCCTCATGTATTGTCTCAGTAACCTTCTGCAATTAGTCAACCAGGCTAAGTAGGCAGGATTTACTCTTAATAAATCTGGTCTGCCTTGGGTCCAGAGTTGTAGGTTACTGGTGTCCTTAGTTATTAATTCCATAATGATCTTTTCCATAGCCTTACAGATGAGACTGGTCAGACTTAAGAGTCTATAATTTCCCAAGTCTGTTGACACCATTCTTGTGCAATGAGATGACAGTTCCTGTCCTTCATTCATTTAGCACAAGCTCTGTTTGGAGACTGACACTTAATAGCCCCTGTTGGGTTCCTGATGGTTCCTTTTTTATATTGGCCAGTAAGTGGCCTGGTGTGTTATCCAGCCCCATAGAAACAGTGTTTTTGGCCTTGGATAGTGCCTTGATTAGAGTTTTGAGGGTGAGATATAGATGCAGGTATGAGATCTGAAATTGTAGGAGGGAACAGGGTTGAAGTTAGAGGTACATTTATCTGCTAGTAAACTGGTTATGTCATCTGGGTCCAAGTGTTTAATATTTATTATAAGCTCTGCAAAGCAGTGGGCTTTGTTTCAAAGGTTTCCAACATAACTAAAGAAAGCTTGTAGTTGTCCTTTGCCAGTGTGGCTATTTTTACCTCATATCTGGTTTTGACTTATTTGATCAGGGCCTGAAGTTCCTTCCTAAGTTAAGCAAGAGCTTTTTTACATCTTGAGAGTTGCATTTATTTTTACTTAGAATTATTTTTTTCATTTATTGTAGTACATGTTTATATTTGGGTTCCATGACAGGGGGTTATTTTTGAATTTGGAGTTGTATTTACTTTAAAGGGGATGGACACAGCTATGCACCTTTTCACATGTGCATAGAATCTGGTGATAAAGAACTCTGTATAAGTAGTGGGATCATCAGGTTTAAAGGAGATGTTGAATTTAGCCACTTCATCACTCATTTTCAGTGTATTAGTCTTTGCATAGCCTTGGCATAATCTTTGAATACTGAGGTATTGGAACTTCTGTCTTAAGGCAAATGTGAGAGATTTGTGGTCCAATTTGATGAAGGACAGAGTTACACTTGGTAGCAATCAGAGTTTTCCCATATTAGTGAGGATCAGTTCCAGGATTTTTATCACCCCTGCTTGGGGTATGGACTAATAGTTCTGGGCAGTTTGTATCGATGAAGTCCAGGAATCCCTTGGAAATACATCTCAGAGGATGTATACATCTCCCAGTTACTAGAGGCATAGTTGACGTCCCCTAGGAGAATGGTGCTTGGCTTAGTGCACAGGGATTCCATACTAGTTATATAGGAGTTATGGGCTGAGTGGAGCATACTTAGCCATGATGTAATAAGGGGTCTTGTTAGTAATAAGTTGTATGTGGAGGAGTTCCAGATCATTATCTTGTATAACTAGTCAGAGCAGTTATTCAGTGCTTCTGTGGAACCCTACTGATTTCTGCATTTCTTACTGTACTTAAAATTCATTGTTGCTCTTTAAAAAGGTACTGTTTGTCGTTTTTGCTTGTATATCTGTAACATAGTTGTAGGCTACACACTCAAGTGCGCTAGCCTCCTCTGTGTATTTAGAGTTATATAAGTTGCTGCATTTCTGTTATCTGTGAAAAAAGAAAAAATACAAAAAAATAATCTCCCTGCTTTCCCGCCTTTCTGTACTAGTCTAGTCCGGTTTTCAGGCTTTGCTGAATCCAGGACTGTGGTTAAGGTTCCTGTGTTGCCCATATCGTACTTGAATAGTTAGGTAGCTTCCTTGTTCACTGTGGGAGAGGGAACTCTGAGCAGTCTATCTGTCCCTGTATGTGTGGTCCCAGCCCAGCAACTTGTAGCTCATTGGCCATATTGGGCTAATTTCTATCCTTTTGTTCTCCCTGGTATAAAAATCGCTTAGCGTGGCTTTGTGCGATTTTTGCGCATCGGGCAGCGCTGGTTAATCGGGTTTAAACTATTCCCGGCTCCACAAAGTCTACTCTTCACTTTTTCCCTTGGAACTGCTCTAACTCTCAAATTAAACACTCTATTCTAAATCTAAAACCCTGCACTTGCTCATATAAGCAATTTTTATAAGTTAAGCACTAATAATCTAAATAAGCATTGCATCCTCATATACTCCCCTTGTGTACTTTATCCCCTATTGGTCCTTTCTGATTCAGTTGCAAAGGAGTTCCCTATACTATTCTAGCATGTCCAAAGGTCAGTTACTGGTTTCCTCTCCAGTCCAGCTGGTGAATCTGGGAATCTTGAGGCAATGTTACAACTGCCTCATGTACACAGACAACCCTCTCCTCCTCCCAACAAGTACAAATATATGTGAGAGATGCAACCATATAGCCAAACTGGAGGCTGAGCTCTCTCGACTCAGTACTGGCGTAACCAGTCAGGAGGAGAAGGTAGCCACACACACCACAAATCCAATCTCACATAGTCCTACCACAACTACAGACCAAACACATAAACACACAAAAACATACTCGGAGGCTCTAAATAAAAATCTGCCAAAACAGCAGAGACCTCCAAAGCAGACACCCAAGCAACTGCTACCCCAAAACAAAACACAGGCAACACATAGCTCACAAAGTCAGTGTGCCAAACAGCCACAGCCCTTAAGGCTTAACAACATACCTGATACACTTGTAATAGGTGATTCTATAGTCAGACACACTGACGTCCCGCTCACCAGGCTGAACAAAGAAAAGGTCACAGTGAGCTGCCTGTCAGATGCTAGAATCTGCCACATAACACAAGCACTAAGGTCACTCCAAAGCAACTACAAATATGACTCAGTCATTGTCCATGCTAGTGTGAATGACCTGAGACGTACCTCCCTGGACTACATGAAAAGAGACATAGAGGAGCTCTCTGATCATGTAGCCCAGGCCAGTATGACCCTGACCTTGAGCAGCATCTTACCCTCACCAAGAATGATGCCTCAGTATAAAGACAAAATGATCAATTTCAACAATTGTCTAAAGTATTGGTGTCATTCAAAGGGGATCCAGTGTCTGTCAGCCTGGGATGACATGCTCGACAAGCCACGTTGCTTCACAAGGGATGGCTTGCACTTGTCACCCCTGGGCTTTCGGATATTGGCAAAGGCTCTTGCCACCCCCATAGTGCCTTTTTTAGGCAAGGCTCAAAAGACAAACCCACCTCCTTAGACAACACAAGTAGAAAGAAACTAAGGGTAATGCTGCTCAACGCCAGAAGTCTAAACCTCAAGATGCATGCTCTCGAAGCCCTCCTCAATATGGAGAACATCGATGTCTGTGCAGTGACAGAAACCTGGTTCAAGGCTACCGAGAGCACCCCAGCACTACCAGGTTATAACATCATATCATGCTTTTCGGCCCCAAAACTCAGACCAAAACACAAAAGGAGGGGGAGTATCCATATTCATCAAGGACACCCACACCTCCAGGTTAGTGGCATTGCACGAAGCATCAGAGACCATCCACGTGCAACTAACAGTGGGCAAAACTGCCTTTCAGTTTGTAGCATGCGACAGACCACCCTCTCAAACTTAGGAACCCCACTCAGCCTTCCTGAAGATACTGGAGAATATGAAGGTCTCTCCAAACACCATCATATTGGGGGACTTCAACTATCCAAACATAGACTGGGAGCATTACTCAAGCCCCAACACCCTAGCCCAGAGGTTCCTAGAATTCATAAACTCAAATGCTATGGAACAATTGGTCACCACTCCCACAAGAGGGGAAAACATACTAGATCTGATCATCACCAACATGGGGACACAATGTTCCATACCAGAAGTATACCCCTCATTGGTAAGATCGGACCATAAATTAATCTCACTAGAAATCCACATCCTGCCCCCACCCCCAGCACAAAAGACCACAGTGAAGAACTTCTCAAAAGCTAACTTCACACTTCTTAAAACCAAAGTGGAATCCTTCAAGGCCCCCAGGGCAGTGGAAACCACGGCCCTATCTGCTGAATCCTTTATAAACGCATTCTATGGACACCTTCAGGAATGCATGGATCACGCAATCCCAAATAAAACCAAGACCCATTCCCCCAAAGGCAGGCGTCCTGTCTGGTTGACCCCTGCCATAAATAAGCTATACAACAGAAGGAGGAAGCTACTACATGATAGAGCAAAATCCCTAAAAAGGGAAGCCATCTCTGATCAGTACTAGCAAAAAACTACGATCACTCATAAAATCATCCAAGGCCGATTTCGAGAGAAAAATTGCACAAGCAACAAAAGATAATCATAAGGCTTTCTTTAGTTATGTTAAAAACCTGGGTGGCAACTCCCAGATATGCTCAGAGTTAGTCCATAATAACAAAAAATACACTGAACTCTCAGACATTGCCAACATCCTGGCAGACAGGTTCAGTGCAAACGTCTCCCCCCTCCCCCCCAAAAGGACAAATATCTATCCCAGCAGAGTGTTGCCTCCCTGACATTTCAGATGCCCAGGTGAGAGCTGCCCTCTCCAAAGCAAAAAACACAGCATCAATGGGACTGGAAGGTGTCCCGGGCTGCGTGCTACATGAACTCCAAGAAGAGCTATACCCTCACATAAAGCTGCTATTCAGTCTTAGCCTTACTACAGGATATGTAAACAAAGAATGGTGTACAGCAACAGTGGTCCCACTCCACAAAGGAGGTGCTTCTATGGACCCTGGAAACTACCACCCCATAAGCCTGACTAGCCTGGTCTGCAAAGCTATGGAGAGGATCATTATGGAACTCATAAACAAAGACATTGGGGACCTACAAACACTGGATCCTACCCAATTCGGCTTTGTCAAGGGCAGATCCTGCCTCCTGAACCTGGTAGATTTCTTTGAAACAGTCACCAAGGCCATTGATGAGGGTAAGGTGGTCCACATAGCCTACCTAGACCTCGCAAAAGCCTTTGACACAATTCCCCACTCGGGCATCGTAGACAAACTCTCCAGCCTATATATAAACCCCTATGTCATAAGATGGGTTGCAAACTGGCTCAAGGACAGAACCCACATGGTCAGAATTGCTGGAGCCATGTCAGATTCTAAACCAGTTACAAGTGGCATCCCACAGGGCTCAGTCCTGGGACCTTTCTTATTCGGAATATATTTTTCTGAGGTACAGGCTAACACGGGAGGACTGTGGCTGACCAAGTTCACAGATGACTGCAAACTGGACGCCATAATTGACTCTCCAGCTGACACAAGCATCCTCCAAAAGGGTCTCATAGAGACAGATAACTGGTGCCAGAGCCATGGCCTTAAACTAAACAAAGTGCCCACAAATTACCACATGGGATTTAATCCATTAAGTACAGAAGAAGTAATTAGGGACCTGGGGACCCAAGTTGATAGTAACCTCTCCTTTGACAACCACATTGCCAAAGTGGTTAGAAAGACCTTCTATGTAGTCCACCTTATCATGAAAGGATTCATATCTAAATCAAGGGAGGTCATTGTGCCCCTTTACTCATCCCTCATCAGGCCCATAATTGAGTACAGTGCCCCATTTGGGATGTACCTTACCCGACACCTGCAGCAACTAGAAAGACCCCAAAAGTACCTCACTAAGAGGATCAAGGGACTCAAACAGATGCCATATGCTGCTCGGCTAAAGAAACTCCAGCTCTACTCAGTTGCATACTGCCTACTCAGAGGCATTCTATGCCTGACGTACAAAGCCATGTCCAACCCGGAATTAATGGACATGCTCCACCTCAAAAAATCCAAATTCCTTAGAGCTAAGCGATCGAGTGACTTGAACCTCAGCACAGAAATAAATAGGACATGCTGGAGGGACAGATTCATATCCCAGAGGCTCCCTTCACTCTGGAATAGAATCCCAGTCCATGTTAGGCAGAGCCCCTCACTGACTATCTTCACGAAAAATCTTGACGAGTGGATGGGAGATCATAGGTTTACCCCGGGGATCACTTCTGTGTCACTACTAGACAGAGGCACAGTAAACACAACCTTAAAAAGGGCACAGTAAACTCATTCCAAGGGGTGGCGAAAACCAAACACACTCTGGCTAGGCTTGTAAATGCCCTAGGGCAGATAGCCTAGTATGAACCTATGAACCACTGTGTTTAGTGCCTTCAGTGCAGTGAGCTTGAATGTGTGGCAAATGTTACAACCTTGCACTGACAGGGTGCTCTCAGTGGTCTTGAATCAGGTCAATGCATATACCAGTATTTTCAAGGTAATGAATGCTTGTAGGGACTATAGGTTTTTGTTAAGGATCCTAGCAGTGAATAGCAATACCTTTATGTTAGATTCTATTTTGCTATATTGGAAGATTTTGTAGACTGAACTTGCCTAAAAAAGGGGTGGACAAGATTTTAGCCAATATACAAAAACCTTGGGGAGTAGGAGCAGGCCATTCCTTGCAAAACAGATAGGATTGTCTTCCATCTCCTCCTAGGCTGATATATATTTATTTATTTTTATTTATTTTATTTTACATTTGTTGACCGGGCTAGTTTAACTGGATATATGTCCATTTTCAGTAGAGGCCCGAGGAGAAAAGCTCCACTACATAAAATGCTAAAGGAATAAAGTAATATTTTAATACATTACTAAAATGTAATTACAAAATTAAGTTGTTACAAAATAAAATAAACTCATTAGAGTCGTTATATCAGTGAAACACAACAAAAAGTCTGACCTAATGACAAAGTTAGTAAACATTCAGCAGAAAGTTTATGATTTTCTACATGAGCTTGATATAAAAAGAGACATGATATGATTGGTTAGAAGGTATTTGAAATTAGTATTAGGAAAGTAGCGGGAAGTCGTAATAGTAGTTGAGACAAGGTTAATCAGGGTTTGAGCAAGGGCAAAGCCAGTGTGTTCTAAGATATGGTTTCAGTTTGTGTTTGAAAAGCGTTGTTGAGGACAATGATAGTAGTTCACAGGGAAGTTTGTTCCAGTTCTTTCCCACTGTATTAGAGAAAAGGGAGTCACCTGCCATATTGTTTGCTTTAGTAGTACAAACAAGTAGTTTATTCGATGAGTGCAGTGTTTTGAGATTGTTGTAGGGGGTAATAAGGTTAGTGAGTACTGGGGTGTTACAAGGTGGATACAGGATCTTATGGGCAATGGTAAGTTGAAAAAAATTGAAGCTGGTTTTGTAGTTCTAGCCAGCCTAGCTGCTTTAGATTTTGACAATGGTGGGTTCTATAAGGTGAGCCAGTGGCAAATCTAGCAATGTTGTTATAGGAATTTGCTAGTTTGTTAAGGTATTTTTTGTTAGATTAGTATAGATGGGTGACCCATACTAAAGGGGTGGCATAAGCCACAAAACTATGGGCTTGGCTTGTAAATGCCCTCGGGCAGATAGCCTAGTATGAACCTATGAACCTATGAACCAATGTAAATCACAAAATGTGGTTTATTTGGCAATGTGTGATTCCTGTGAAGGATTTTATATAGGGAAAACCATTAGGGCACTGCACAAACGAATTTATGAACACAATTTGGCCATTAAGAAAAAGGACCAGTCTAATGCACTAGCTAGGCATGCAGGTACATGTTCTGAATTTAAAAAGTTCAGATTTTCAATAATAGAGCAGGTAAAATCTGATCCATTTTCAGGGAATTACAAAATATATTTAGAATGTAGGGAGGCTTTGTGGCAAATAGTACTTAATGCTGATAGTTATCCTGGGTTGAATGATGTGATAAACATCAAATGTTTTTTACAAATGAACAGATTTTGACATTTAACATTTATTTTTCTGCTTATGTAACTCATTTTAAGGTTCTTTTATTTAAGGACTTGTTTTTTAACAAGTATTTTTAATTAATTGAATAATTATGGTCATGTGATTGTATGGATTAGTATATAATGAAATGTGTAAGGTATGAAGAGTTTTTCTGAAGAAGTTCAAGAATTAAATTTGAACGAAACGTGTAAAAGGAAGCTCTGTGTTCTTTGGCTTAAAGTACATCCACAGTTCATGTCTGGAGGTGTTTTTACTTAGTGTGATTTAAGAAGGTTTTTAAATATGGTTGTGTGATTTTGTAGCCTGAGTCAGGAGGGAGG
Organism: Protopterus annectens; assembly: GCF_019279795.1. Taxonomy (NCBI): domain Eukaryota; kingdom Metazoa; phylum Chordata; order Ceratodontiformes; family Protopteridae; genus Protopterus; species Protopterus annectens. The sequence goes on along the minus strand of NC_056746.1, from coordinate 1,432,638,312 downwards.
GTGTTGCATACTTTTGTGACCTCATAGGAGAATAGGGCTTCTCCAGAGCTGTTCTTGCATGCATTGACTTCAATCAAAGATTTGTTACTGGATCATAATGTCCTGTTGGATATGTGGAAATTTAACATGCCAGCTAGGGCAGGGGTTTTGTCTGGGTGGTAAAGAATTTGATGTGCTATGATGAGTTGGTGATAGCATAGTAATTTTGGAAATTCTAACCAGTGTAGTTTAAGTAGGGATTGGAAGTCATGGGAGTTGGATTTAGCACAGACAGTGAACCTAGCTATTTTATTGTAGCATATGGAGAGTTTGGTCAGGTTGGTTTTATTAATGTTGGTTAGAATTGGAGAGGCATAAAGTAATGATGATAGGAGATGAGACCTGCCTATGGTAGTTCTAGACTTGGGGGTTAGGAACTGTTTGCAACGATAGAGGTATCCTAGCTTCTTGTGTACTTTAGAGATAGTTTGGGATATGTGTTGTATTTAAGTTGTTGATCAATTGTTATGCCTACGAGTTTGGCCTCACCTACTGGGGTGTTATTGGCTGAGAGAATGGTGAAGGAGGGGTCATTGTGCTTGGTTGGATGGAATAGCATTAACTGTGTTTTTTTGGGGGTTTAGTATCAGTTGGTAATTGTTTAGCTAATTTTCAATTTCAGTGAAAAATTCTTGGGCTTTATTTTGTAGAAAGTGATGTTGGGTGCCAAAGCAGATTAGGGCTGTATCATCTGCATACTGAAAATATCGGCTTTAGTGGTTGCTAAGCAGAGATTGTTTGTAAATATGTTAAAGAGAAGGGGACCTAGGATTGAGCCTTGGAGGACACCATATGTGACTGGGAGTGGGGGGAATGGGGAGTTGACCCATTTGACAGATTGTGAGCGGTTGCTTAGGTAACTATTAAACCAGTGCAGAGTGGGGTTGTCAAGGTTGAGTTTGGAGAAGCAGGTATGGAGTTTGTTGTGGGAAACTGTGTCAAATGCCTTGGATAAGTCTATGAAGGTGGCAGAGACCAGTTTCCCTTGGTTCTTGTGTGAGTTAATAGTATTGGAGAAGTTAATTTGAGCAGTGTTGGTGCTATGGGGTGGTCTAAATCCATGTTAGGTTTTTGATAGTAGGTTGTTGGTTAGTAGGTGAGTAAGGAGTTGGTGGTGGATGTGGATGCCACATGTGACAGGGAGTGAGGGGTGAGGAGTTGACCCATTTGACAGATTGTGAGTGGTTGCTTAGGTAACTATCAAACCAGTGCAGAGTGGGGTTGTCAAGGTTGAATTTGGAGAAGCAGGTAAGGAGTTTGTTGTGGGAAACTGTGTTAAACGCCTTGGATAAGTCTAGGAAGAGGGCAGAGACCAGTTTCCCTTGGTTCTTGTGTGAGTTAATAGTATTGGAGAAGTTAATTTGTGTAGTGTTGGTGCTATGGGATGGTCTAAATCCATGTTGGGTTTTTGATGGTAGGTTGTTGGTTAGTAGGTGAGTAAGGAGTTGGTGGTGGATACACTTTTCTAGGATCTTGGATAGGGGTTATAGGATTGCGATAGGATGGTAGTTGGAGAGGTCAGTTGAGGGGCCACCCTTGTGGAGGGGGATGATAAATGAAATTTTCCACAAGGCAGAGGTGCCGGAAGCTGTTGAAGACGGGGGGGGGTGGAGGGCAAGAGGGGCACTTAGTGATATAAAAAGGGCAAATTTTTTAAAAGTATTTACTACCATTACAAGAACATCAGCTGCTGTCTTGAAGACCACACAGAACTACTCATAACAAAGCAGGTATGCACATGAAAAAAGGATTTTATTACACCAGCTACTAATAGTTATTTATGTGCCACCTTTGAAAACATGGTCATTGCTGGTGGGCATATACTATTGTACTCTTAAAGCTGTATGACTCTGTTTTATTGGAAATGCTGCACATCCACAAGTCAAATGGCACACGGGTTACATGCTCAAAGGAAGTAAACTTTTTATCATATGCACTTTAAATAATAAGTAGTGACCTGAGAAACCGAAGAAAGTAAATCATGCAAAACAGACTTTTCCTTACAGCAGGGAACTGCAGATAAAACACTCCTCATACTTTCATAATTAGAATAAACTTTGACATACGAACTATTCAAAATTTTAAAAATTAAAGTTGCAGAAGTATACACTAGTACACTAGACTAGCAACAATGCAGACAGATTAGAAATAACACCAAAAATAAGCTCAGACATGATTAAAACAAAGTTTATACCAAGCTGCAAACTGAAAACCAGGAAAACGCCAAAGCATTTGGTCAATGGTCAGCTAAAAACAAACTATTAAAACCAGGTCAGAGCACTCAGCCCTCTTCCACCCTTAATAACCGAAACAGAAAGCATTGCCAGTCAATTCAACTCCCATTTCATTCAAACAGTCACCTGTCCTCCCCCCTCGCTCTATGGTTCTGGCACTCATGCCACAAGGAAGGAATGGTGCACAGAGAAATAGATCTATTAATGCATAGGGAGATGGGGTAGGCAATGGCTTTGGATGCGATTTGCAGATATTCGACTGGTAGGTTGTCAGCAGCGAGAGTGGTTGGTTTGAATTTTGCTAAGAGTTTTTGAATGGTAGATGTTTGTATTGGTTTGAGTGAGAAGGGGGTGGAGTTAGTTTGGCATTTTGGGGTTTGTGTTTGGGTTGATGGTGATATATTATTCAAGAGTTCCATTATGGGAGAGGTAAAATAATTATTGAAGTTTGTGGCTATATTGGAGTCTGGACCTTCAATGTTTGGTGGTGGTGTAGTGGATTTCCCGGGTTGGAGGATGTTATTCACTGCAGTCCAGAACTTCTGTGGGTTGTTACTGAGTTTCCATTGTAGGGAGATATAATGATTTTGTTTGTCCATCTTGATCTGCTTTTTTGCTTTATTTATTTTTATTTATTAATTGTCATTTGTTAACCAGGTTGGTCTATTGAGCCAGGGGCCCATTTTCAATGGAGACCCAAGGAGAAAAACTCCAGCTTAGTTCACAATGTAAAAAACAGAGATGTATTTACAAAGGTAAAATATGAAGTTGTTATACAGAGAAAATAAGAATCACAATTTTACAGAGGTGTGTACAAGTTGCATAGTGTTACTATAGAACAGCAATAAAAAGTTCACATGCAGAAATATATACAGGTTTCAGCCATAACTCCATGTACTGCAGTATTTACAAGAATCTGGGTATAGGTCTACAGTAATAGATGTATTAGAGAGACAAATAGAAAATATGATGTATGCAGAGAGTCAGGAGATAGAATTAAGAGGAGAGCAGTAAGATGTCAAGTAGGAGTTTGACAAGGACAGGACCAGGTCTTTAGTAGGCAGTTTTTAAGTTTGAGTTTGAATTGGGCTTTATGGAGGACAATTCTTACATTATAGGGGAGGGCATTTCAGGTATGAGCAACAGAGAATTTATACAGGGATTTACCAATATTTTTATTGAGTTTGTAGATGTTGAGAAGATTTTTGTCAGATGTACGAAGCTGGCGATGGGGGTTATAGATTGATACTAGGTTTGAGATGGAGAGACTGGATGTAGGGTTATAGAGTATAGATTGTGTGACATGTAATTGTGGAAGAAGAAGTTGTTTTTGGAATTCAGGCCAGAGTAAAGACTTAAGAGTGAGGCAGTGGTGTGATTTATATGGTTGGTTGGAGGCAAATCTAGCTATTTTGTGGTAGGTTTGTTCTAATTTGGAGAGGAGAGATAACTGAAGCTGCATACAGAAGACAGGGTAAGAGGAGAGTAAGAGGAGAGATATAGCAGGGGAGGGTTTGGTGGGAGGTGAGAGTAGTTTATGATTACGGTACAGAAGTCCAAGATTTTGGTTGGTTTTCTTTATACATTGATTTACATGCATGTCAATCTTTAGTTCATCACCGATAGTTACACTAAGTAATTTAGTATAGAGTTCAGGTGTGATGGTAGTATTGTTAAGTGAGGTAATAGAGAAGGAGGATTTAAAATGAATCATTTTGTTTTGGAAGGAAAAGTAGAAGCTTTGTTTTTTTGGGTTTAATATTAGTTGATTATCAGTGAGCCAGGTTTCAATGGAGGTGAAGGTGTTTTGAGTATGTTCAAGGAGTTTTGGGATGCTGTGGATGGTGGTGATAAGGGTTGAATCACCGGTGTATTGTAAGAGTGTAGAGAGGTTAGTAACAGTGTACAGTGTGTTAGTGAAGATATTGAGCAAGAGGGAGGGGTCCCAGGATGGGACCTAGGGGAACACCGGTGTTGATGGTTAGAAATGGAGAGGTGATCAATTGCCAGCATATAGATTGTTGTCTGTCTGATAAGTAACTATAGAACCAGTTTATGGAAGGGGTAGACAGGTGGAGATCAGAAAGTTTGGATAGCATTTTGGGATGAGAGACTGTATCAAAAGCCTTTGAAAGATCAAGGAATAGAGGAAACTAGGTGGCTATTATCCCATGCTTCTGCTACAGTTTGGGTGAAAGCCAGTAGTGCAGTAGATGCATTGTGGTTGGGTCTAAATCCATGTTCGGTGGAAGTAAGAAGATTGTTATCTAGCAAATTTTTAAGTAGTTGGGTGTGGATACATTTCTCAAGAATTTTGGAGAGTGGGGAGAGAATGGCAATGAGATGATAGTTGGATGTGTCTGTGGAGCTGCCTCCTTTATGGGGAGGAATTGTGAAAAAGGATTTCTAAATGTCAGGGACAAGAGCTTCAGTAATAAATATATTTATAAGGATAGATATAGGATAAGCAATTGAATTGGCAGTGATTTTGAGGAACTGGGGGGGTAATTTATCAACTAAGAGAGAACAAGCTTTGAGTTTATTTAGTTGTCCTTTGATGAATGCAGTTGTAACAGATTGAAAGGAGAAAGTAATGGGGAAAGAGGGGCTGGGAGGTAATCGTAGAGAAGAGACAGTGGGACTTTGTTGTGTTAGTTTTGGAATTGATTCTGTGAAGTTTGTTTAAAAGTGTTGCAGTCTCTGTGGCTGTGTTGAGAGGGAAGGGGTAGGGGGTTGGTGGTTTGCTGGGATATAGGATTTTATTAACTGTATTCCAAAATTTCTTAGGGTTATTTTGTGGGCTACTTTGGCTGGAGTTATAGAATTTTTTTGTCTTTAATGGCCAGTTTTTCACACAAGTTCATAAGTTGTTTGTAATGTTGAAGTAAGGTAGGGGGTTTATTTTTGATCCAAGTTTTCCAGGCAATATCCCTCTGATACATAATAGAGTGTGTTTACTTAGTGAGCCAGGAGGCACAGTTTGATTTCACCCTAATTTTGCTGGTTGGAGCCATAGAGTTGAGAACATTGAGGAATATCTTGTTGAAAGTAGCTACTGCATCACGAAGGGGGAGGTTATGAAAGAAGGTCCAGTTGATGTTGGACAGTAAAGAGCTGAACTTAATGGGGTCATATTGAGTTAGATTTTGACATTCTCGGTAATGGTGTTGCTTGGGAGAATGTTTAGAAGGTCTATAAATATAGGTAGGGGAATGGTCGCTGAGTGACTTGGGAAGGATGTCAGGGCTGTGATAGAGACTGAGGTCGGAAGTAAGGATCCAATCTAGTATGGAACCTTTTAGTAAAGATTTTGTTGGTCCTGGTAGGGGAGGATATAAGTTGGTGGAAACCAAATAGATTGAGGCTGTGAGTTGAAGAAGAGGGGGATAGTGAAGTCCAATCAATGTTGATGTCACCAAGTATAATAGTTTCATAGGGAACATGTTGGGTTAGCCAGGAGAGAATGTTTTCTAGACTAGGGATATTGTCACTTGGGGGATATAAATGGATAAAATGGCAAACTTTTTGTGAGGGTTGAGATGGCAGTTTACAACTAGGATTTCAGCAGGGGCAAAGCTGGGTAAGGAAGTAGGGAGTGGAGAAAGAGTAAGTTGGTCGGAATAAAGGATGGCTAATGCCTCCACCTCTCTTGTTTGTTCTATCAATGTGATAGATGTTTTATCCTGGGAGTAGGATTTCAGAGGTGGAGATATGGGGTTTTAACCATGTTTCTGACAAGGTAAGGCTGTCAGGAGAGTTAAGATGGATCCAGGCATGTAATGCTGGGATTTTGTTTACAATGCTTTGGATATTTAGAGAGAAGATAGTTAGAGATTTAGATGGAGGAGAATGTGATTGGGGTAGTGAGTGATGGGGGGTAGGGGGTGATTGTTTGAGAGAGGTGGATGAATTAGATCCTGGGCTAGGGTGGATGCCCCATCCAGAAGTAGTGAATCAGAATGGTTGTCCCTGTCCAGGAGTCATGAGTCAAGGAAACCAAGTACTGGGGAGAGAAGGTTAATAGTATAGGGAGTTCTATGTGTTATAAAGTTGGAAAGAGATACATTAGGATTGTTTTTTAATGTAAAGAGGTTGGAGGGAGAGATTGGGAATAGGTATGGCGATATGAGAAATGTGGGTGGGTGGGTTACAGACTGAGTGGTAACTGTGAGAGAGGGTAGGAGTTGGTGATGTGAAATTCAGAGATGTATGATAGGATGTTGACAGTGATAGGAGGAGAAGGAGGGGGATAGTAAAGTAAAGTAGTGACATAATGAGGGAAGTATAAGGTGGCTGTTTGAGTGTTGTGGTAAGTTGTGTTTTAGAAGAGAATAATGAGAAGTAGCGAAAATGTTTCCAAAGATGAGAAGTAAGTAATATGAAGAGAAGGGCTAAGGTTGATTGGTAAGATGGATAGTACAGCATGTGAGAAGTTTAAGAGGAGGAGAAAGGTAGTTTAGTGGGAGGAGATAGAAAGTTGGGTGGGGAGAGGTAGGTTGAATGGGAAGGGTCTATGAGGGACTGGCTGATTGGAAGAGGAGGAGGAGTGTAGGGAGTATAAATCTAATGACTGTGGGGTGTGTGGGAATGGGGGTAGGGCAACAGAGAGAGCCCAAGCAGAGCGAGGGCAAATGGAGTGGGATGATCCAGTTAGAGGAAGCACAAAGAAAAGCAATCATACAAAAAAGGTATGTTCAGTGTACAGGTATGTTGGAAAGACAAAGTGCAGGGTGAAAAGGGGAAACATACAGGGGTTAGGGCTGGTGAAAGTTGGTAGAAAGGTGCTGTGTACCAGTAAGACATACAGCTGCAGGTAAAGGCAAAAACACTGTCTAAGCTTGGAGGCAAATGTAGCACATGGACTATTTGGTTAAGTTTATTTCTAAGTTCAGAGAAGATTTGTCTAGTTTCGGGTGTTTTGTATTATTGCCAAGTTTTCCATGCTTTGTCCCTATCCTTAAGCAAATTCTTTGCAGTTATCTCTAGCCAGGGGGCAGGGTTATTGCATACCCTAATTGTTTTGAGTGGGGCTAATTGGTTTAGTATTTCTAGGAATGTGGAGTTAAAGTATTGTACTGCAGTATCTAGGGGGAGGGTTTTTAGGGGGGCCCAGCTGCAGTGTTTTAGGGTTTCTGAGAATTGCTCTGAGGGGAACCTTTTTTGGGAGTGGGTTTAAAGCAGTGAGGGTGGGTTGGTGCATTTAAGTTTGTGCTGAAGGAGAAAAGTTGGATTGTGGTCACTGAGGGAGTTGAGTAGTGTTCCACATTGGTGGGAAGTGTTGAGCTGGTTAGTGAGGATCCAATCCAAGGTGGATTCCCTTTTGGTGGTCTTGTCAATTCGTGTGGGTGAGTGTATGAGTTGGGTGAAGTTATATAGGCTTATGTGGTTAGTGGCTGTTTGTGAGTTTATACTGTTCCAGTCGATGTTGACATTGCCTAGGATTATAGTTTCTTGGGAGAGGAAGTGGGAAGCCCAGTGGAGTATAGATTCTAGGATATTAAGGTTGCCTCCTGGAGGTATATGGATACTAAGTAGGTTAAGTTGCTTGTGTTGGTTTAGGAGAAGTTTGGCAAATAGAGTTTCAGCATTTTTAAAATTTGGAGTATCTTTTTGAAGGACCTGGACTTTTAAGTTGGATTTGTAGAGAAGGGCAATGCCACCACCTCTTTTATGTGCTGTGTCTACTCTTAATGGACGGGGGGGCTAGGTTAGTGGCTGTTGTAGTGTCAGTGAGTGGGGTAATGGAGTTTTCTTTAATATGGGACTTAAGCCATGTTTCTGTAATGACTGTTATGTCTGGGTTGTATAGAGAGATAGCTGAGTGTAATTGTTCTATTTTGTTCATGATACTGTGGATGTTTAAGCTTAGTATGTCAGTGGGTTTGTGTTTAAATGGGGGGTTGGGGGAGATATTGGAGGTGGTTGCTGGGCTGGGGTTGGGGTGGATGTCCGCTCCTGGTAGTAGTTGAGCTACTATGTTAGTAATGGTTTTAAGGCAGAATACTTTTAAGAAGTGATATTTGAGGTTGGGGTGTTTCTTGGGCTGTGGGGTGTAATGAATTGGAGAGGAGAGTTGAAAGAGGAAAGGGTGATGGGTGACTGGATGTGTTTGTAGGTATGGAGGGATTGCTTGTGGTATGGAGAAAGGTGGGGGATTTGATACAGTGTAGATATTTCAGTGGGTGGTGATAAGTGATTGTAATGGACATTAATTAGAAACAGATGGATAAGGAAAGCAGAAGTATAGGGATGGTATGGTGATGGGAGTGGGGGGTTTGTGTTACAGTGTCAGTGAGGTGTATGTATTACAGGGATATGGATGGGGAAGGAGAAAAGAGATGTGTGTAGTGTTGACTTAATGAAGTAGGTGAGAGGGGGATGGTATCCTAGATGACTGAGGGTGTGGTTAATTGTTGAATGGGTGGTAGATGTGTAAGGTGAGTCAAGTGATGTGGGGCTGGGATAAAGTTAGGGGTAGTGCAGGGTAGGAGAGCAAAGTGAACCCGAGCAATAGCGAGGGTGAATGGAGCAGGGCTGCACCAAGCTGTACATTTAGGTGATTACAGAGACCATCTGTGAGCTTATTAGCATCAGACTGTGTTAAGTGGAGGGAACAAAGTTATGCTAGTGCTCAGTTAGCTTGCCTGGACCTAAGAACTATTGATAACTGTTTATTGTAATAGATAAAATTATAGCAGATAAATTACTATCAATTATAACAGATAAATGTATGTAACCAAAGAAATTACCTCTGAACTCATTGTTTAGCTACTACTAGTACCCATTTATTGTGCTTGTATGCCCTCCCGAGTGTGCGTTCTTTAAAGCAGCCTACTGCAGACCATTTGCTACGGCCCCCTCCATTCACTAAACCCTTGAAACCACCTGTTCCACTTAAGGCCTATAAATCTCTTCTACCCCTTATCCTTTATTACTACTTTCTACCACTAGGTGGCAGCACCTTAACAATACGTACCCAGAAAGAAAATTGTTCTTAAGTGGCCTCTGTACCTAACACTGGCTATACTTTCCACTTTTTTAAATATATACTCCCTACTCTCTTTTACTTTTATATATCCGCTCCCTCCTTGCTATATCTCAAACTCTCTTTTTTTTCACCTTGTTAACCTCATTTCTGTGTTCCCATATAGTAATCATTACCTACCCACTTACTTTCTTTATTGATTCCTATTACTGATACTTTTTCTCTGCTCTACTATCTTGACTTGCTGCAACCCGCTCCATTCGCCCTGCGGGCTCACTCCGCCTCCTACCTTACTCCCAAATCTCACCCACCCCCCACTACACCTAAACTTATACTCCTTAAACCACACCCCTTGCTCAATCAACCAACCACTAACTCCTTCCCCTTAGATACCCCACCCCTACTTCAACCACACCCCTAAATCAACCTACCACTAACTACTTCCTCTTATATACCCCACCCCTACTTCATCCTACAGTTTTAAATCTACTTCACACCTTATATTAACACACTCTACCTTCTTTACCTGAACTATAATCTTTAATAAACTTCACACTGTTGCTTTACCCTTCTCTCCCACTACTTCCTATACTAGACCTTTATAGAATACTCTCTCCTTCAATCTTATCTATCTCTTATCTACATCCTCCTCATGGCCCAAGTGCTAAAAAGTACTTCCACACATCTTCTACTCACAACAATTATCCTAGTTTCACTATATATTCCCTACACTCTAACCATCTATGAACATTCTTCACTTAGTAAACTCCACCCCACTTCCCAGCAAACACAACCAGTTTCTCAAGTTAACACCCTAAACCATATAAACATAACCTCTATTTCCACCTACACACTTCCAAAATTTCATAGATCCACCCACATCATCTATTTCCAAGGCAAAAAAAGTAATAACTATTATAAAATCACAAGGGTTATACAAAAACCTCAACAAAACCCCCTATTAGATGATGACATTCATCCTAACCCTGGCCCTACAAATAAATTCACCAGGATACCACAGATCCTAACACTCAATACCCATACAAGACCCTCCAATGCCCTCCTGATAGCCCATCTTAACATCTGTAGTATTAATAATAAAATAACCCACCTTCATGCACTCTTAGAAATACACTCATTTGACATCCTCTGTATTACAGAAACTTGGCTAAAGCCTACTACTCTCGACCAGGAAATAACCCCATCTGGATATAACATTCTGAGATATCCAAAAAGGGTGGAGGAGTAGTCATCCTCTACAAATCTGAACTTCAACTTACAACCTTTAATGCATACCTACCCTCAAATACCAACGCAGAAACCCTTAGTGTCAAACTACATATCAACATCTGCAAATCTATCTGCATAATTTGCTCCTATCTGCCCCCTGGAAATAATATTAACACTCTGGAAAATATCCTCAGTTGCCTGTCCACTCACCTCCCTCAGGAAACCATAGTACCAGGTGACTTTAATATAGACTGGGCTACTTGTAGCTCACCCAATCCCACCTCCCACATCAATCTATACGGCTTTTCCCAAATTATAACCACCTCTACTAGAATCCATAAACCAAGTAATAAAGAAAGCACCCTGGACTGGATTCTTATAAATGGTCACCCCGATACTTATATACCAGGTACCCTTCCAGATGACATTAGTGACCACTCTCTTACATTTATAGTTAAACAAAAATTCCATAATCCCAATCCAAATCTTTTCAAAATCACATGATCAAAAAAACATTTTAATCAAGAACACTTCCTTAATGAACTTAATGCATGTGACTGGTCACCAGTTCATCATCTTCAGCTAGAAGATGCAGTATCTTACTTCAATACAAAATTCTTACAAATCCTTGATTGCCATGCCCCCTCTCGCTCTACCAGAATACGAACCAAAACTGCTCCATGGCTCACCAAAGAAACTAGACAAAAGATTCTCTTAGGTAATAAAATATGGGCCAAATGGAGAGCTTCAAAAAACCCAGCAGGCCATCTCCACTATAAGCAACTATGAAATACTACTAAAAAATAAATACTTTTAAACAAAAAAAAACTACTACCTCCACCTACAACAAACCCACCAGCATAAACCACAAATGTTCTGGTCAGGCATTAACAAACTGCTTCATCCAGGGCACTCTAAAACTCCCACCCCATCAGGTATAACCCAGGATAACCCTAAGCACATTGCTGATGCCTTCAACAACTTCACTGAAGCTATTCAAACTCTAGCAAATACACTACCCCTTGTCAGCACTAACTTATCAATAAGTATAAATAGTACAGCTCCTTCATTTCATTTAGAACCAGTACCAACATCCCTCATCTGCTCCCTCCTACAAAAACTCAAACCTTGTACCCCATTCAGCTGATCATCTACCAGGTGAATACCTACAAATTGCATCTAAAGCCATTGCCTATCCTATATCCATCCTTATAAATAGAACAATTACTGAAAGAACAATCCCCAACATCTGGAAAGTTTCACACATCAACCCTCTGCATAAGGGTGGTTCCTCTACGGAGATTTCTAACTTTCGACCAATAGTCTTACTCTCTCCAATAGCAAAAATAATAGAAAAATGTATACACTGACAGTTGCTCACCCACCTTCTCTCTAATAACTTACTAACTGTCAGCATGGTTTTAGACCTCACCATAGTACTACTACTGCCTTACTGTCCTTTTCTGACTGTATTAAACATCGTAATAACAACTCTCTTTCATCTGCATTATTTATTGACCTGTCAAAAGCCTTCAACATGGTTAACTATCACCTAGTACTAAAATCCCTATCACTTGACCCACATGCAATACTTTGGTTTAAATCATACTTGGATAACAGTAGCACTGGAAATCTGTTCACAGCAATCACATGGAAATTATGCACTGGCACCAAATTTCAGTCATCCGTTTATTAATAAAAATAAATGGTTTAAAACAAAAATATTTTTCCACACTAGGGTTAAGCGCTTTCATCTACCCACTCATAGACTTCATCAGAACATTCCATTTTATTCCCAGCAGTATTTTATATAGTCAACAACCAGTCTGCTGCAGTAATTCATTATTAACCACATAATTCAATTAGCTGTCTAAAGTGCTCTGTGCATTAAAATAAATCTTCAATCCTTATTTATTCTACCTGTTGTTTCTGTGTTGTATACTCATTCCATAACTGTACTGTTTACTCTATGTACCCTATACCCACTGAATTGTGAAGGTATAAATCTACCCCCCAATAGTATAAATATTAAATAGATAAAACTCCCCAACTAAAAACATGTTGTATTGTGAACTAAAATGCCTTAAAAACAAAATGTATACAACAAAGGGAAATTGCAGAATATGAATATATACCCATTTAGTTAATATTTTCTAATATAGGTTTAATAGAAATATTCTCATTTATTCCAGGGTGAACAGAAGCATTTAACTTGATCTGCCACCTAGCTTCTCTTTCACCCAGTTTTTTCTTTATACTTCCCCCTCTTGGGTTATATTGAATACATTCTAAAATGCCAAAATTGAAGGAATCACAACTGTCACTTACGTTTAGATGCCTCCATAAAGCGTTTTTTTCATCTTTTTTTCTCATACAGTAACAGTGGTCATATATTCTGTTCCTGAGGCATCTATCAGTCTTACCCACATAGAAACAGGGGCATTTCGTACATTTGGCCAAATATACTATATGAGATGTCCTACAATTACCCTTCTGGAAAACTACCTCAGTTCCATTAATATCCTCCAACACTAGGGAAGGTACCTTAATGATAAGACTACACTGGTTGCATAGATCACATTTGGTAGTGCCTGTCCTATTGTCCTTATAATCTTTTTTCTTTATTTTCCTCTCTAACTCACATTTTAAATTACTTCCATTTTTAGAGACAAACAAAGGTTGTTTGCCCACCATTTTGTATATATTGTGATCAGTTTTCAAAATATTCCAGTTGTTTTCTATTATTTTCCTTATATCTTGTACATAAGGTGCGTATTCTAATATGCAAGCCCTCATATAGTTATTTGTGTCCTGACACTCCTTTTTCAGGATGTCCCCTAACATTTCGATCATACCTGTACCTAATATAGGTTTGTATTTTATCCCCCATTCATATTTCACATATTCTTTAGTGTCCTCAATCATGTGTGTGGGGTACCCTCGGTTCTTAAACATGCTACCTATAAAATCTAGTTCTATGACCAAATCTGAAAAATCAGAGGTCATTCTGCCAGCTCTTATAAATTGTCCCTTTATAATGCTACGTTTTTGGCTACTAGGGTGACAGCTGGAATATTGTAAATAGGAGTTACTGAAAGTATTTTTTCCTAAATATTTTAGATTTAAACTTACTATTTTCCACACTTGTGTGTCCAAATATGATATAGAATTCTGATCCATATTAAATGTAAACTTTAAATATTCACTTGAAGTGTTTAAGTATTCCTTAACTTCATGTAATTTACTCTCACTACCCTTCCATATTATAAATATATCGTCCAAAAACCTTATGTAACAAGTAATGTTCTCACTCCAGACTGTTTGCAATATGTATTCTGTTTCCCAGTCCAGTAAAAACAGATTGGCAAAAATGGGGGTGCACGCCACCCCCATTGCAACCCCTTTGCATTGCCTATAATATTCTCCTTCAAACAGTATGTAATTGTGAGTTAACACCAATTCCATAAATTCCAATATCAAGGATGTTTTATCCCAAGCTATACTACTATACTTGTCAACACTATTGTTGAACCTTCTCATCCCTTCCTCTTGGGGTATGCTTGAAAAAAGGTCAACTACGTCAATGGTAACTAGAAAAATGTCTGGACTGACTAGTCCAGACACGAGCTTTCCCAAAAAGTCCCAAGAATCAATTACAATATGGGTTATCCTGTTGTACACAGGCTTCAACCAGTCACCAATTATTGATCCAAAAGCAAAAGTTTTAGACTTTTTTCCAGATATTGTAGGACGAAATGGTGGATCAGTCATATTTTTGTGTACCTTTGGTCTACCTACAATTGTACTAATAATAGGAAACTCAACCTTCAAATAGTTGTACATGTTCATATCAATTCTACCATCTAGTAAGAGTTCTTCCAAAAATAAGTCAATTTTGTGGTATCCTATATTTACAATTCAGTGGGTATAGGGTACATAGAGCAAACAGTAGAGTTATGGAATGAGTATACAACATAGAAACAACAGGTAGAATAAATAAGGATTGAAGCAATATTATTATAAGGGCGTTCGCCAAGATTTTAATGCACAGAGCACTTTAGACAGCTAATTGAATTATGTGGTTAATAATGAATTACTGCAGCAGATTGGTTGTTGACTATATAAAATACTGCTGGGAATAAAATGGAATGTTCTGATGAAGTCTACGAGTGGATAGATGAAAGCGTTTAACCCTAGTGTGGAAAAATATTTTTGTTTTAAACCAATTATTTTTATTAATAAACGGACGACTGAAATTATTTGGTGCCAGTGCATAATTTTCATGTGATTGCTGTGAACAGATTTCCGGTGCTACTATTTTCTTCTTTTGTTGGATGTTCCAGACGCAAATTTTTTCATACTTAGATAACAGACATCAAGCTGTTCTCTGGGATAATAATTTATCCTCACCCCTTCCAGTCAACATTGGAGTGCCCCAAGGCTCCATATTAGGCCCTCTTCACTTTTCAATCTTTATTAATGATCTTAACTCTAAAATTCCACAAGCCACCTGCATACAATATGCAGATGATTCAACTTTAATATGCTCTGCCAACTCTGCTTCCTCACTCCAGACCCTCACCCAAACTGTATTTCATACTGTTGAAAATTGGTTCATGAGTCATTGTCTCCTCCTTAACCCTAAAAAAATGAAATTATTGCTCTTTACTCCTAACCAAAGGTCTCCACAATGTCACTTCACAGTAACTTCTAACAATGGAACAACCATATCCCCAGACACTACAACCCGACTCTTAGGTATTACAATAGACCACAGCCTTAGCTATGATGATCATATTAATACTACTATAAAATCAGTCAACCAAAAACTAGGATCCCTTTATAGAATCAAACCCTTCCTCACACCACTAGCCAGAACTACCATTGCCTAAACCCACCTTATCTCTATCCTGTTTTACGCCTCTGCCATTTATACTAACCTATCTAAAAACAACTTTAGCAAACTTGCAACCAGCTATAATAACATTGCCAGATTTGCCACTGGCTCCCCTTTTAGAACCCATCACTTTCACAACCTTAAAAAGCTAGGATGGTTAGAACTACAGAATCAACTACTTTCTCAACAACTGACTATTACCCAAAGGATTCTCTACCACCCTAACAAGACTCCTATCCTCACTAGTATGGTTACCCCATATAATAATCTGGTAACACTACGCTCTGCTAATAAACTTCTATTCTCTACTACTAAATCTAACAACAAGGCTGGGGACTCACTGTTCTCCAACACAGTGGGAAAAACCTGGAACCAGCTTCCTAAAGAATTATCATCACTTTCTTCCACACTACTCTTCAAAAAATATCTTAAAGAATATCTCAAAACACACTGGCTATGTCCCTGCTCTAACCCAGACTAAAAGTCTATTTCCCTATCTCCCACTCCATCTCCCATCTCCCACTCCCCTTACCTCTTTGTTCTGTTGTTTTATTACACCTAGCAATTGCAACTAGAACTCTAACCACTTCCTAGCATTAAAGAGACTTCCTCTCGGCACTGTTTCATGAGTTACTTCTCTAAAATAACTCTCCTCCTATTTTCTAATATAAAATAATGTAACTTCCTTCTATAATGTATTCTAAGATGCTTTTGCCTACATTGGAGCTTTTCTCCCCAGACATCTGCTGAATATGTACTGTATGTTAGTTGAATTTCAGATCCGAATTCTTCAATAAAGCTAAGTACCCTGTTGGGGAAACTTTTTTCTTGCCTCAGTCTGATGTCAGAAAAAGTTAATAATTGTATTCTTTGTGGGAAGCAAATACCTCATAAGGACTTCCACTCTTACTGTATTCCATGCTTAGGCCCTGATTACGACATCACTAGTTGTTGGTTTTGTGATAGATTTAACAAATGCACTATAAAAAGACGTTTTGATTTTGCTTTGCGCTACTTTGGCCAAAGGTTCAATTATACGATGCCGTCGGATCAGCCAACGACCTCAATACCAAAAAAACTCAAAGACAAGGATAAAGACAGGCATCCGAGGTCCAAAACTGACAAGAAAACCTCTTCTAGGCCAGTCGCCGGTTCTCAGCGAGGTGCTTTCGTAGCCCCTGACACCCCCTACCTCAGAGCCACAGGCCACTTCTAACTCCCACGTGGAGACATCTAGGCCTCTGGAAACTCAAGGTATTGGGCCTATGGAAACTAATCCCTCAGATGGGTCCAGAGCCAGTGAGCAGGCATCGGCTTCTGAGGGTGTCTTCAGACCTTCACAACTTACCATTAAAACAACAGCTAAGACAAAGGTACCAGTAAAGACAAAGAAACAAGTACAGCATTCTCCTGGACAGTCCTCCATGCCTAAGAAACAGATGCTTAAAATGGCCGAAGACCTCATTACTCTAATCAGGGGTTCCCATTCCCCCTCCTGAGAAAAGGCCTAGGCATGATGCAGACTATGACTCCTCTGATCAGGTTTCCATTTCCTCTGATTCCTCTTCAGACCAGGGATACTCTCTACCCCCCTATGAGGACTCTGATGCTGAAGAATCTATCCCTTCGGCCTCTCCTCCTGAGGATTATTCTTTTGGGGAAACTTTACATACCATGAGGGAGCATTTCCATTGGGAAAGCCAGGATTACTCAGAATCCAAGAAAAGGCTCAGGGATTTCCTCTTATTACCTCAACACAGGCCCCTGGCTATTCTGCCTGTGCTAGATATTGTGGATGATGTGTTCTCTGAATCCAGTTTATCTCCTGACTCTTTGCCCCCTATTATAGAGTCCCCAACTCTCAAGTTTCTTTACAAAAACCCTTCTGCTGATCCAGAAACTATTTCCCGGGGTCCAAAAGGGGTTAAGGATTCGATTGCAAAAAATCCAGTACCCTCTGACAGAGATTCCAGAGCTTTGGATAGATGGGGGAAGAAGTATACACTTCTGCAACTTTAGCAGTAAGAGCTTTAAATTGCCTGTTTCACATGCTTAAGTACCAACAATATTTAATGACTCAGTTAAAACAGAAAATGCTTGCAAGCACAGAAGCTCCTGATTGTAAAGAAATGCAGGATTTATTGCATGCAGTTGAACAGGTGGGAAAACATACTCTGCAATGTGGTTTTGATTCTTTAGAGGCCTCTTGTAGAGCCGCAGTTACAGGTTCTATGATTCGAAGGCATGCTTGGTTAAAAGAACAAAGTTTACCTGATCATGTTAAGGCAACATTATTGGATGCTCCTTTACAACATGATACTTTCCTTGGTGTTAAGGCAGAAGAGGTGTTAAAGAAAATGAAGGATAAAGCTAAATCTATGCAAACAGTCAAGGATTTCTTACAGGTACAGCCACCTCGGTTTAGCAGAAATTGGCCAACAAAAAACTGGTCCTTTCCATTGTCAGACAGGCCACAGAGAGGCAGATACAGATGCCCAAGAGGCAGATCTCAACCCCAAGGCTCAAACAGATGACAGTGGGGCACCTCAACCCCAAAAGGTGGTGAGGACAAGTCTCAACCTTACAGGAAACAGTCACAATGACTTTCCCCTTCGTACGCCAAGCATGTCCCTTTTGGAAGCCCCCTTAGGGGAAAAACTAGCACTTTTTTCTCAAAACTGGCAAACAATCACCCAAGACAAATGGGTCCTGAATATTGTGTCTCAAGGTTACAGATTCCACTTTCATACTTTACCAAGGCTAAAAGGAATGCCAGACCTGCCACAAAATCAATGGGCAGAGGCACAGAAACAAATTTCAGCCCTCATGGACATGAGAGCTATTCAAAAAGTACCACAACAGGAACAAGGACAAGGATTTTACTCAAGACTCTTCCTGGTCCCCAGAAAGGACAAGGCCTGGAGGCCCATACTAGACCTTTCAGTTCTGAATACTTACCTGGATATTCCGAAATTCAGAATGTTGACATTACAGCAGCTTCTACCCATGCTGGGCAAGAAGGCTTAGCTTGTTACTCTGGACCTCAAAGAGGCATACCTGCATGTCCCTATCAGACAAAACTGCAGAAGATACCTCAGATTCAAAGCTGGTACAATGCACTACCAATTCTCTGCACTGCCCTTTGGCTTATCTACTGCACCCAGGGTCTTAACAAAGTGCCTGGCACCAGTAATTGCATTTTGCAGACAAAAAGGAATTCAAATATATCAGTATCTGGATGACTGCCTCATTCAAGCAGAGACAAAGGACATTCTTCTACAGCATCTGGCATTTGTAAAAAGGTTGCTAATTTCTCTAGGGTACACAGTATCAGTAGATAGTAGATAGTTACTATCTACTATCTACTGAACATTTCATTTGTCCTTTTGGAGATCCAAAGTATTGGCGTTGTGGCTGAACAACATATGAGGATACCCTTTATGGTACTTAGCTAGCGGACTTTCTTTTGCTGTTTATTGGTAACGAAGTGGAGCAGTGGACTCAACACTCTCACAGTTTAGAAGCAGTAATACCAATGATTCCCTGCCTACAACAGGAGTTTCGATGGTGGGCACAGGCATGTCACTTAAACAAGGGTCAGCCTTTCACACAACCCACAGCCAGGCAAACTCTAAAAACAGATGCTTCGGATTACGCCTGGGGAGCACACATGGCAGGGAAATGCATTCAGGGAAAGTGGACCACAGACCAGATGCATCTTCACATCAGTCAAAAAGAGATGTTGGCTGTTCAAAATGCCCTAACAGCTTTCAAGGACCTTCTACATCCAGGACAATTACTACTAAAGACAGACAACACCACAGTAATGTGGTACATAAACAAGCAAGGGGGCACTCATTCTTATCCCCTATGCAGGCAAGCCATGACCTTGTGGAACACGGCTCTAATGTATCAAGTTCACCTACAAGCACAATTCCTGCCAGGAAAGAAAAATACTCTGGCAGTCTATCTAAGCAGAAATATCATGGACCCTCACGAATGGAAATCGAATCTACAAATCTTCAGCATGGTAACGCAAAAGTGGGGATGCCCAGACATAGATCTTTTTGCCTCCCCACTGAATTGCCAACTACAAAAATTCTGCACAAGGACTTATCACAAGCAAGCATGGAAAGTGAATGCTCTTCTGTTCAGCTGGAAAAACCTAAAAGTTTATTCCTTCCCGCCACTGCCTCTCCTTTCAAAGGTACTCCTAAAAGCCAGACAAGAAAAACCACAGATGATCCTGATTGCTCCAGACTGGCCACGCCAGCACTGGTACCCTATCTTAAGGAACTTGGCTCAAGGCCCACCATGGATTTTGCCTCAAATTCCACACCTTCTGACTCAACAAAACAATCAGATCCTGCACGGTCAGCTCAAAACCCTAAACCTGGCTGCATGGCAGATACATTAGTCAAACAGACAACACCTCTCTCTAAAGCTGTTATGGATGTCATTTTGGAGGCCAGGAGGCCTAGCACCAGGAAAGCTTACTCAGAAAAATGGAAGAGATTTTGCACATGGAACCAGGCTCAAAGCCTTGACCCTCTTGTTCCAAACATTCCTCAGATTTTACAATACTTAACTGAGATGATGGACAGAGGCCTATCCTTCTCATCAATTAAGATCCATGCCTCTGCCATTTCAGCACATTACAACACGGATCCTCCTTTATTCTCTCATCCCTTGCTAAAGCAGTACCTCAGAGGGGCTAAAAATATAAGACCAGCCCGGAGAGCACCAACACCAACTTGGGACCTCAATTTCGTTTTGGAAAAACTGACCCTATCACCTTTTCAGCTAGCCAATACAGCCGATCTAAAATTTTATCATGGAAAACAGCTCTGCTCCTGGCAGTAACTTCAGCACGAAGAGTCTCAGAGCTACAGGCATTAATGGCAGTGGAACCTTTTATAATTTTTCATCAGGGCAGGGTATCTTTAAGAACAAACCCTACCTTTATGCCAAAGGTGGTATCCAGTGTGGCTCTTAACCAAACCATCCATTTGCCAACTTTTTATCCAAACCCCCAGAATAAAGGGGAGAAACTTCTGCATTCTTTGGACATACACAGGTAGCTATGCTTCCACTTGGACAAAACAAAGGCTTTCAGTAAAACTGAGCAACTGTTTGTAGCATATGCTGCAGGATCACAGGGCAAGGCTATCTCAAAGCAGACTATATCCAAATGGATAGGGCACTGTATTCGGTACTGCTACACACAGCATGGAAAATCAGTCCCAAATAACATTAGGCCACATTCCACCAGGGCAACAGCCACTTCAACAGCCTTTCTCAGAGGAGTACCTACCAAGGAAATTTTGGAGGCTGCAACTTGGAGTTCAGTGCACAGATTTACCAAGCATTACCACCTGCCTCTTTACTCTAAATCCAGAGCAGGATTTGCCACTGCAGTTCTGCAGGGCCTCATAGCCAATCCTAACTCTTTATAGACCAGGCACCCAACCTCAGCTTTGGGATTCTACCCAAGTGTAATTACTGCAGCAGTGTAACACAATGAACATAGTACAGTTTTGTACCTACCATAAATGTAGATGTTCGAGTGTTCACACTGCTGCAGTCCAGGTTACCCTCCCTCCATCCCCTCTGAACTAGCTGGGCTTATCTATACCTTTCTATCCTATACAACCTTTGGGGTGTATTTGCTGGTAACTGAAGGTATTGTTTTTATTGTATATTTTTGATTAGCAATATGTATTGCCTACCTACTTGGGGGCACCTGACATCTGGGGCAAGAAAAACTGAAGAAAATGGCATCAGATGCATCTTATATACCCCTGGCACACTGACGTCAGGGAAGAAGCAACAGCAACTGACGCCGGACCAAGACTTTGGAATTCGGGCCGACTGCGGGACCGCCTGACGGCAGGATAACCCAAGTGTAATGACTGCAGCAGTGTGAACACTCGAACATTCATATTTATGGTAGGTACAAAACTGTACTTTTTCTTTTCCAGGTAAATCTTACACAATCTTTGTATTGTCTATTCTAAAAGAATGTAATATAATATCTGTCTATTGCATATTCTGTATGCTATGATACTATTTCCTATGATGGAGCTTTTCTGCCCGGGCCTCTACTGAAAATGGACATATATCCAGTTAGACCAGCCCGGTCAACAAATGTAAAATAAAATAAATAAAACTGTAAAAAAAAAAGTCAGGAAGTACTGGACTGATATGGGGGGCAGATAGAGAGCAAGCAGCTGGGGGGTATAGTTTATAGGTTCATAGGTATGTACTAGGCTACTGGCTTTGGAGCCTTTACAAGCCTAGCCCATAGGATTACCCTGGCATCGTGCCACATGACTTTAGTTCCTATTGCCTCTGTCAAGTAGAGCCACTGGAGTGATCCCTGGGGTGAATTTTCTATTTCCCATCCACTCATCAAGATTTCTCTTAAAGAGGGCCAGTGAAGTGCTCTGCTTGACATGTATGGGATGTCTATTCCATAGCATGGGCAGTCACTGGGTTATGAACCTGTCTCTCCAGCATGTTCTGTTGATTGTGGTAATGAGGTTGAGGTCTCTGGAGTGTGTGGTGAAGAGGGATTGGGATTTCTTTATATGTAGCATTTCTAACGGAGCTGGGTCAGACATGGTTTTGTATGTCAAGCAGAGATTGCCTCTAAGTAGGCGATATGAGACAGAGAATAGCTGGAGTGTTTTGAGTCTGTCCATATAGGACAAATGTTTAAGGCCTAGGATCCTCTTTTTGAGGTACTTTTGCGGCCTCTCCAGTTGTTGCAGGTGTCTAGCGAGGTACATGCCAAATGGGGCGTTGTACTCGATGATTGGCCTAATGAGGGAAGAGTAGAGGGAGACAATGACCTCTTTCTTCCTGGATGCAAAACCCTTAGTAATGAGATGTGCCACATAGATGGACTTTCTGGCCACAGTGGCAATGTGGCGGTGAAAAGAGAGGTTGCTGTCAACCTGTGTTCCCAGATCTCTTATAACACCTTCTGTGTTCAGTGGACTACCATCAATGTGGTAATTCAAGGGAACTGGGATTTTTCCCCAAGGGGGATGATGACACATTTTTTGCCATTGAGCTTAAGGCCGTGGTTCTGACACTAGTCGTTGCTGTCATTGAGGCCTTTCTGTAGCATGTCAGCATCACTTGGGGAGTTACTAATAGCTCCCAACTTGCAATCATCTGTAAGCTTTGTCAGCTAGAGTCCCTTCGTGTTGGCCTGGACTTCAGAGAAGTAGATACCAAACAGGAGAGGACCTGGGACCGAACCCTGTGGGACTCCACGCGTGACTGGTCAGTAGTCTGACTTGGGGTCAGCTACTTTCACACTGTGGGTTCTATCTGTGAGCCAGTTTGCAACCCATCTAATGATATAGGGGTTGATGCCTAGCTTAGTGAGTTTTTCTATGATTCCTGAGTGGGGAATGGTATCAGAGGCCTTGGCCAGATCAAGGTAGGCTGTATAAACCACCTTGCCTTCATCCACAGTCCTGGTGACTGACTCAAAGATGTCGACCAAGTTGAGCAGGCATGATCTACCCTTCACAAAACCAAACTGTGTAGGATCCAGAGTTTGGAGATTCCCTATATCCTTGTTTATTAGTTCCATGATGATGTGTTCTATAGCTTTGCATATCAGACTTATCAGACTAATTGGGCAATAATTCCCGGGGTCTATAGTCGCTCCTCCTTTGTGGAGAGGGTTGACTGTAGCAGTGCACCATTCAGTAGGGACAAAGCCTGAGGTGAGGCTGTGATTGAACAGGGCACACAGGTGAGGTGCCAGTTCACGCTGTAGTTCATGTAGAACACAGCCAGGAATATTGTCAGGTCCCATAGAAGCTGTATTCTTTGCCTTGGACAGTGATGTTTTAATCTGTGCAGCAGTAATACTGGGTGCCTGGCAATCTACTGGTATTGTGATTGGTCTTTTGGGGGGGGTGTAAAGTTTGCACTGAATCTGTTTGCCAGTATATTGGCAATATCTGTTGGCTCGGTATAGGATGTACCATTGTGCAGTAGCTCAGAGGAAATCTGGGTATTGCTGTGGAGATTCTTTACATAACTATAGAAGGCCTTGTGGTTGTCTTTACCAGCTGCTGCAATTCTGCTTTCATAGCTAGCAACCTTTTGTTGAGGCTGATAAGGAAGTTTTTAGTCTTGGGACTTTGCCTTATTCTGCATCAGTTTCCTCCTTCTGTTGTAGAGTTTGTTTATGGCAGTGGACCACCAGATTGGCTTCCTTGTTTTTGAGGAGAGCATATTGGTTCTATTGGGTATGGATCTCGATCCATGCATTTGTGTACGTGTTCGTACAGTGCATTGGTGCATGATTCGGCGGTCATGCAACTATTCTGCACTTGCGTAGGTGCCGTGAAGTTAGCCACCTCTATTTTTAGGAGCCCAAAGTTAGCTTTGGAGAAGTTTTTCATGGTGGTTACCTTTGTGGGGGTGGGGGTGGGGGTGGGGGGGAGGGATGTGGATTTCCAAGGTGATTAGTTTGTGATTGGATCTAACCAGGGAGAAGTTGACTATTGGTGTAGAGCAATGGTCGCCCATGTTAGTAATGACCAGGTCCAGGATGTTGCTACCTCTAGTGGGGGTAAGAATGAGCTGGTCCAGAGCACTGGAATTAATGAATTCCAGAAAGCATTGGGCAAATGTATTGGTACATGAGTAGTTTTACCAGTTAATGGCGTGGTAGTTGAAGTCTCCCAGTATGAGAGTGTTAGGTTGGACCCTAATATTCTCCAGGGTGCTTAGGAATGTGGAGTGTGAGTCTTGGGACATGGATGGTAACCTATGGCAGGCTATAACCTGAATCGCTGTCTTACCCAATGTTAGCTGCACCTGAAGTATCTCAGATGCGTTATGTTGGACTACCAGTCTGGAGTTGTGCGCATCCTTTATAAATATGGAAACACCACTGCCTTTGGAGCTTTGGTCCAAGTTCTGGGGCTAAAAGGTGTGGAACGAGTTATAGCCTGGTAGTGCAGGGGTGTTTTCTGCTGCCTTGAACCAGATCTCTGTTACAGCACACATGTCAATGTTCTCCATTTTAAGGACTGCTTCGAGTGAGTGCATTTTGAGATTTAGACTTCTAGTGTTGAGCAGCATGACTCTCAGATTGCATTGGTTTGTAGCTGTTATGACGGTAATTTGGTATTTGGAACACCACCTAAAAAAGGCACTATAGGGGTGGCAAGAGCCTTGGCCAGTGTCCGGAAATCCAGGGGTGACAGATGCAGGCCATCTCTGGTAAAGCAATGAGGTCTGTCAATCATGTCATCCTAGGCAGACAGATACTGGACCCCCTTAGAACGACACCAGAAACTTAGCCAATTGTTGAAATCAGTCATTTTCTCCTTGTACTGTGGTATCATTCTGGGTGATGGTAGGATGCTGCTCAGGGCTAGGGTCATACCCGCCTGGGCTACATAATCCAAGAGCTCCTCCATGTCTCTTTTCATGTAGTCCAGGGAGGTACATCTCAAGTCATTCACACCCACATGTACAATGACAGAGTCATATTTGTACCTGTTGTTGAGGGACCTGAGTGTGTGTGTTATGTGGCAGATCCTGGTGCCTGACAGGCAGCTGACTGTTACTTTCTCCTTATTCAACCTAGTGAGTGAGACATCAGTGTGCCTCACTATCGAGTCACCTATGACTAGTGTGTAGGGCATACTGTTTTGCCTTAGGGGCTTTGGTTGAGTGGCACACTGTTCAGGAGAGTTATGTGTCTCATGATTAGTGTTGTGGTGGTCGGGTGCATTTCTACCTTGGAGGTCTCTGCTGTTTGGGTAGATTTTTATTATACAACTGGTCTAACAGCTTTTTTGTTATCTGATTGCTTCAAGGCTTGCTAGTTATGGTTATAGGTTTAGTTTGGGTAGCTAATAGAGGGTGAATGGAGTCTTCAGCTAGAGAACACTTTCCCACTGCCAACCCTGGTGGAGTGCTAACAATATATTATGTTGTATTTGACCTTTTAGTTTGCTAAGAACTGACTGTTATTATTCTATAGTCTAATCTCGGTATAATGTAACTCACAAGCAATGATTTCATCAGATGTCTTAGACATAAATATATTTATGCAGGCTATAGTTTTTACAACCATCATTAACCAGTTGGTTGATATGATCAGAAAAAACTGAAAGCTGGGTCTCAAGTTATACCTAGATACTTAAGTTAATCCACTGTTTAAATCAATGTGCTGTATTAGATCTTTATCCTTCAATTATGTCTCACAAATCTCATATGCTTAATTTTTGCTGTATTTTTCAGCATTTTATTTTCCTGCACTCACCTGGTCAGTTTAGTCAAGTTAATTTGCAAACATGCCCATTCTATAGCAGATATAGTCGGTTTTCCTATTGTCACATCATAAGCATACAAAGTGGAGAACATCTCGGATGAAAAAGACAGATCACATATAACCTAAGCAAGTATGGACCCAAGACTGAGACCGGTGGAACAACCTAGAATTTCACTTGTCCACTTGCTGTGTGATACTTGCCATGTCCAATTTGTAAGCCATTTAGCTATTCACCAAGTTGTTCTAATTTATTGATCCATGTTACATATATATGACCCTCTCAAATGCTCAAGATAGGTCTATGAAATTGCATCACAGCACACCTTTTCATTTTTAAGTTGTTATTATATTATTACATATAACATAATGTTACATGTATAGATCTGTTTTCATCATGTATATGCTTCTATATGATTTCAATTCCCATCCTTTCCTATTCCGATAGTAGTTTATCCAAAATAACCTTCTCCATTATTCTTCCACAGCAAAAATGTAGACATATGGGTCTATATGACTGCTTGAAGGCTATTTGTAGCCGAGGCGCTAGAGAAATAAAATTCTTTTGGCATATGTGGTGTTTTTGTGTTGAAGCACATATTCTTGGAGTTAAGCTATATGGGTCTATATGACTTTAGGTTTGTCCTATTCCAATTTATCTTAAGGATGGGTTTAATAAGTGCACGTCTCCAATTTTGAGAAACCTCTCTATACTTAAATGACCTAGTGAATATCAAACATAATTGTATAATGTGCTCACTTTGAAGTGTTCCCAAGTCATTATTACTAAGTGTGCCCCCTCTCTGTGCTTTGCTTCAGTCCAGTTTGCATCATTCTTTTTCTTTTTCAAAATAGTCTAATTTAATTCCAGTATCTGAAGTTACCTGGATTTATTTTTTGTAGCCAAACTGTCTTGACAATAAATTTTAGAAACTATGCACAGTTTATAGATTTATATCCTACCATATCTTGGATATCTATAAAATGGTTTCCAATTATGTTCATTATCTTTATATAAATGTTTTGCATTTTTTTTTCTTGAGTCTTGCATTAAGATTAGTTTGTCTGTCCAATTTATTTATTTCAGTTTTCATTTCTTAATCCTAACAATGGATCACCTTGTATTGATTGTCTCTACCCATGGTTCACTAACTCTGTGGTGATTCAGTTATTTTGCAGATACATGTCTTTAAACTCTCACTTGCATTATCACTATAGCAACCTAGTTAAACTATTACAATACACACCACTTTCTCTTCTACTCCCCTATGCAGACTGCTAGGAAAAGAAGTTACCAATTACTTTTATTACATTCTAGCCTATCACTAAAATGGTCTCTTAAAGGGGCATTATCTCAGATTTTGTGCTAGAGCAGTTTGTTTACATTTTAGTACTGTGTAAGTCACGTTTCCCCAGAAGGAATGTTTGCAAAGTACCTTGTTAGCATACTGCAAGTCAGATTATACAGACTCTCAAAAGGGGTGGGTTTGTTATAGGAAGTGCTAAGAGCTTATAGTTGAAGTTTGACTTTTGTATTTCCTTTCCCCACCTGTGGGCAACTAGAT
Source organism: Protopterus annectens (assembly GCF_019279795.1). Taxonomy (NCBI): domain Eukaryota; kingdom Metazoa; phylum Chordata; order Ceratodontiformes; family Protopteridae; genus Protopterus; species Protopterus annectens. Next base: position 1,432,611,047 of record NC_056746.1, on the reverse strand, counting down.
TTGTTGAATGACTGCATTTTACTCAGCTAGAGATGCTATCTTGTCACACACAGACTTGAAACCTCTTTAGCAATTGCTATGTACTGGACTATGTACTTGTTTTTGATAAAATGTGTCTAATATTTATTCAAGCCTAGGCAATAGTATTTTTGCTTCATGTTTGTTGCTACAAATCTTTTACCCTCCACTGGCAATTATTTTTCTAATGGTCTGTTGTTAGTGTTGTTAATTTGTGTGCATTCATCTACGTGCACTTTTATAATCAAACAGATTTTCCCTCATTTTACAGCACAGCATTGGTTTGGACAGTTTTGCCTTGCAAAGAAACCTGTTCAGTATCAAATGTCCTAATATTCTAGAAGAATAAAATATTTTGCCTTTTTATAGGTTCATAGGCAGTTACTAGGCTATTGAGCAGAAGGTCTTTACAAGCCAGGCCGTGTGTAGCCAATATAATACTAGAGAAACCCAATATAAAGGATCTTGCCTAAACGAGAGATCTTAGTTAGCAACGACTACCCATACATAGGAAGGTCATAGGTGAAATCCCTAGTAGGAATTTGCAGTTTCACATCCAGTAATCCAGGCTCCACTTAAACAGGATAATAGAGGGGCTCTGTTTGATGCGAAGTGGTAGCCTATTCCAGAGGAGTGGCAACCTCTGAGAGACATGCTGTATATGTCTCTCCCGCAGGTATGTATTTATGCCACAGGCCAGTTTAAGGTCCCTGGAGTGGGTAACTCTTTCTCATTTGACTTGCAGCATTTCCATTAGGTTTGGATCTAAGATTGCTCTGTAGGCCAGGTACAAGTCCCCTCTCAGTAGTCTGTAGGCAACTGAGTACAGTGACAGTGACTTCAGTCTGTCGATGTATGAAATGTGCTATAGACCCTGCATTTTCTTGGTTAGAAATCTCTGAAGTCTTTCAAGTTGCTGCAGGTGCCTGATAAGGTACATACGAAAGGGGGCATTGTACTCAATAACTGGCCTGATGAGGGTCGAGTACAGGAGAGTTATGACCTGTTTCACTCTTGAGACAATGCCTTTGCTAATGAGGTGTGAGACATAGAATGCCTTCCTTGCTACAGTAGACACATGGTGGTCAAAATTTAGGCTACAGTCAGCTTGCATTCCCAAGTCTGTCACTACTGAGTTGTTACTTAGGGCATTATTATTTATATGATAGTCTGCAGGGATATTGTTTTTACTGAAGGGGATGATAATGGATTTTTTAGCATTGAGGTTGAGTCCATGCTTTTGGCACCTGTCATTGGTTTGTGTAAGTCCCACTTGAAGTATTTTGACATCATTTGGGGATTCAATGATTGCACCTAATTTGCAGTCATCAACAAACTCAGTCAGCCACAGCCCCTCTGTTTTGGCCTGAACTTCTGAGAAGCATATTACAAACAATAGAGGGCCCAGCACTGATCCCTGTGGAACCCGACTGGTGACAGGTCTGCTGGTTGAGACAAAGTCCCGAACTTTGAGTGTGATCTGTTGGTGAGCCAGTTAGCAGCCCACCTGATGACATAAGGGGTGATATTCAATTGAGAGAGTTTATCAATGATGCACAAATGTGTGACTGTGTCAAAGTCCTCGGCTAAGTCAAGGTAGGCTGTGTGCACAGATATGCCTTTGTCTATGGCCGTGGTGACATTTTTGAAGAAGTCCACCAGGTTTAACAAGCATGACCTGTCTTTGACAAAACCAAACTGTGTCTGATCAAGGGTTTGGAGATCACCTATATCCTTATTTATAATGGCCATGATGTTTTGTTCCATGGCCTTACAGATAAGGCTGATTAAGCTTGAGGCCCCGAACCAAGCTTCTGTGACTGCACAGAGATCAACATCTTCCAGGGAGAGGAGTCTTTCAGAGAGTGCAATTTCAGATTTAAACTCCTCGCATTTAGCAGCATAACCCTTAATTTATTTGTGAGTGATATTTTCACATCAGAAAGTTTGTTGTTGAGACCTTGCCTAAAATAGGCTGTATGGGGGTGACAAGTGCCATACCCAGTAACTGAAAGCCAAGAGGTGACAGGTGAAGACCATCTCTGACAAAGCAGAGTGGTCTGTCAACCATGACATCCCAGCAGACAGGAACTGGATCCCATTAGAATGACACCAGAAACTAAGCCATTTGTTGAAGTCAATCATTTTTTGTTTATATTGTGATATCATCTTAGGTGAGGGTAGAACTCTGCTCAAGGACACATATTCAGAGAGCTCAATCATGTCTGTCTTCATATAGTCTAGTGAGGTACATCTCAAGTCATTCACACCAACATGAACTATGACAGAGTCTTAACAGTACTTGCTGAGAGACTTGAGTGCATGTGTGATCTGACAGATCCTGACCCCCGATAGATAGCTGACCATAACTTTCTCCTTGTCAAGCCTGGTCAGTGGGACACCTGTGTGTCTCGCAATGGAGTCACCAATGACTAAATAATTTGGTTTAGATGTGCATTGCCTTATGGGCTTATTTGGTGAGGCAATAGTGCTTCTGTTTGTATGTGTATTGAGTGCTGTAAGTGCTGTATTAGGTGTAGCATGTTTGTGTTTGGAAGGTTTCCATTGTTTAGGTAGGTTTGTGGAGAGTACATCCACATATGATGCTTTATCTGTTGAATGCATGGTTTGCATAGGAGTGTAGAGGTGTAGTATGTGGGCTGATATCCTGTTCAGTGTTACTGTTTTGTGTGTGAGAGAGCAATGATTCCAGATTCTTAGCATAGATGCATCTCTCACAAATTGTACTTGGGTGATTTAGGAGTAGAGGGTTGTCACTGTACATGAGGCAGTTGCTACACTGCCTCAAGATACCCATGTTAATCAGGCTGGTACAAGAAATGGAGGGAAAAGACCATCCATAATGCTAGGTTAAGTCCTAGTTTCACAGTGGGGGAGTAAACAGATGGGAGTGGCATAACTGGGTGCTCTAAACAAGGTCTGTACTAATAGGGGGGAACATATACAGGGTCTATACTAATAGTGGGATACTAGGGAGATTGTTTCCTATAGAGGATTTTAAACAATAGATATTTTGTTATATGCAAGCAATAACAAATGCTTTAGAACAGAACTAGCAACTCTTGCAGTATCAGGAATCCTTGGAAAATAAGTTCACTAACTGTGAGAAATTTTCACAACACACAGAAACTTTCCAAAACAGATGCCATTTCTTTAACAAGTGCAGGCTGAAACAGTGATAAAGACAAGCAAAATAAATAGATAAATATATAAATAAATGCAGCACAGAGTTGTTAAATATCACTGAAACAGTTACAGAAAGTGCAAAAAAAAAATACTTATATCAGTGTTGTATTTTCAGATAGTTAGAGATGTAATCTAAAGCAGGCACAAGGAAGCTCAGAATAAATGAGCACAATCTTACAAAAATGTAAATCTTTTATACCAGCAGGATAAAATACTTTTCTAAAGTTAAACCCTCAGACCAATCAGATAAAATACAAAAAGCTATCAAGCAGCAGTTCCCACCTTGGATGGGTTGAATTTAGCTCCCTGCTCATACCAGAGTGTAAAAGAACCCTCCTATTGTAAAACCAGCAGACTTTGAGCTCAAATACAATAGCAAATGCTTTAGAACAGAAATAACAATTCCAGTAGTATCAAGAATCCTTGGAAAATAAGTTCACTAACCCTGAGAAAAGTTCACAACACACAAAAACTTTGCAAAACAGAAGGAGTTCAAATAAGTGCAGGCTGAAAAACAGTGATAAATTCAAGAAAATAAATACATGCAGCACAGAGTTATTAAATATCACTAAAACAGAACAAGTGAAAAAACATATATATATATATATATATATATATATATGGTTCCCTATGAAACCATCGAATTTACACTACATCGAGAATGACTACATCGAGACTAGACCATCGAAAGTACATAACAGCGAAAACAGAAATCGTCGACATGTAAAACATCGACTTCATGGAAAGTGCAGAACATACAGGAGAGAAGTTATAAATACAGTTATACTACACTACATAGCATACACACTAGCCCTGACCCAAACCCTAACCCTAAGGTCCGACACTATCGCACACTTCACCTACCTGCACCCTAACCCTAACTCACTTACCCACCCCTAGCCCAAGCTCCGACACTATCGCACACTTCACCTACCTGCCCTAACCCTAACTCACTTACCCACCCCTAGCCCAAGATCCGACACTATCGCACACTTCACCTACCTGCACCAACCCTAACTCACTTACCCACCCCTAGCCCAAGCTCCGACACTAGCACACTTCACCTACCTTCATTTTCGGCCTTTGAAGTCCGATTTCCGTTTTCGATGGTTTGCAATTTCAATTTCGAAGTCCCGATCTTCTCATTTTCGATGTAGTGTAAATTCGATGGTTTCATAGGGAACCATATATATATATATATATATATATATATATATATATATATATATATTTATTTATTTATATTACCTTTGTCTTTCCAGATGGTTTTAGAAGCAATCATAGCCAAGAATAAGGAAGCTCAGAATAAATGAGCACAATATTACAAAAATGCAGTTCTTTTATACCAGTAGAATGAAAGATTTTTCTAAAGTTAAGCCCTCAGGCCAATCAGATAAAAACACAAAAAGCAATCAACCAGTAGCTTCCACCTTGTATGGATTAAATTTAGCTACCTGCTCCCACCAAAGTGCAAAGGAACCCTCCCAATCTAAAACCAGCTAGCTTTGCGCACAAGTCCAGTAACAAATGCTTTAGGACAGAAATAATTCCTCCAATATCAGGAATCCTTGGAAAATAATTCACTAACCCTGAGAAATGTTCACAATACACAAAAACATTGAAAAACAGATGGAACTTCTTTAATATGTGCAGACTGAAAAACAGTGATAAATTCAAGTAAATAAATAAATGCAGCACATACTTATGAATTATCACTAAAAAAGAGCAAGTGCAAAAAATATACTTGGATCAGCTTTGTATTGCCAGATGGTTTTCGAAGCAATCCAAGCCAGGCACAAAAAAGCTCTGAATAAATGAGCTCAATCTTTCAAAAATGTAATACTTTTATACCAGCAGGATGAAGGACTTTTCTAAAGTTAGCCCCTCAGGCCAGTCGGATAAAAATACAAATCGACCAGTAGTTCCAACTTGGATGGGTTGAATTCAGCTCCCTGATCCCAGCAGAGTGCAAAAGTACCCTCCTAATGTAAAGCCAGCTGACTTTCAACTAAAAGGCACTAACAAATGCTTTAGAACAGAAGTAACAATTCCTGCAATATCAGGAATCCTTGGAAAATAAGTTCACTAACACTGAAAATGTACACAACACACAAAAACTTTACAAAACAAATGGAGTTTTTTTAACATGTGCAGGCTGAAAGCGGTGATAAATTCAAGAAAATAAGTAAATATAACACAGAGGTGTTAAATATCACTGAAACAGTTAGAGCAAGTGAAAAAAAATATATACTTATATCAGCTTTGTATTTCCAGATGTTTTAGATGCAATCCAAGGCAGGCAACAGAAAGCTATGAATATTATCAGCACAGTCTTACAAAAATTTAATTCTTTTATACCAGCAGGATGAAAGACTTTCCTTAATTTAAACCCTTAGGTGAATCAGATAAATACACAAAAAGCTATTGACCAGTAGTTCCCACCTTGGATGGGTTAAGTTTAGCTCCCTGCTTCCACCAGAGTGCAAAAGAACCTCTCAATGTAAAACCAGCTAGCTTTGAGCACAAGTCCAGTAACAAATGTTTTTGAACAGAAGTAACAATTCCTGCAATATCAGGAATGCTTGGAAAATATGTTAATTAACCCTGAGAAATGTTCGCAACACAAAAAAAACTTTGCCAAACAGATGGAGTGTCTTTAACAAGTGTAGGCTGAAAAATGGTGATAAATTCAAGAAAATAAATAAATGCAGCACAGAGTTGTTAAATATCACTGAAACTGTTAGAGCATATGCAAAAAATATGGTTATATTAGCTTTGTTTTTCCATATGGTTTAAGAAACAATCCAAGCCAGGCACAAAGAAGGTCTGAATTAATGAGCACAATATTACAAAAATGTAATTCTTTTATACCACCAGGATGAAAGACTTTTCTAAAATTAAACTCTCACACCAATCAGACAAAAACACAAAAAGCTATTGACTAGTAGTTCTCACCTTGGATGGGCCGAATTTAGCTCCCTGCTCCCACCAGAGTGCAAAAGAACAATCCAAATGTAAAATCAGCTGGCTTTGAGCTCAAGTGCAGTAACAAATGCTTTAGAACAGAAGTAATGATTCCTGCAGTATCAGAAATCCTTGAAAAATAATTTCACTAACCTTGAGAAATGTTCACAACACACAAAAGCTTTGCAAAACAGGTGGAGTTTTTTTAACAAGTCCAGGCTGAAATCAGTGATAAATTCAAGTAAATAAGTAAATGTAGCACAGAGTTGTTAAATATTACTGAAACAGAACAAAATAAAAAAGGGTTATATCAGCTTTGAATTTTCAGATGTTTTAGAAGGGTTTACTATTGTTTGTGCGAACTACATTCTATCAGCAGCAGTGTGCCGAAAATCAGAATGTCGAGCGCACAATCAATATTTGCTGAGATAGTCGAAGACACTTATGTGAATGCACTACTGCATTCGTAAAGTGTAATTCGGCTATCTGCACAGAGATTGCGGTACAGTGGGGATTGGAAATTCATCCATATCCCCACTGTAGTGCGATCTTGGAGCTAGAATATATAAGTGGGGGGTGCAGGGGGGCTTGCCCTCCTACAAAACCATGATATGTCATATAGGAGTCTGATTTACATCAGCTCCTATATGGCTATCATGTGCTGCTTTTGGTAACAATGTCGAATCAAATGTGTCGGTCATTTGGTTCGACATTGTCACAGTTCACTTTCATACTTTCCAGAGTTAATATTCGTTGTTTCGAATGGCAAGTGTTTTGCCATTCAAAGAAACAATAGTAAACCTTTTAGAAGCAATCCAAGCCAGGCAAAGAAAGCTTTGAATACATGAGCACAATCTTACAAAAATGTAATTCATTTATACCAGCAGGATGAAAGACTTTTCTGAAATTAAACCCTCACACCAATCAGACAAAAACACAAAAAGCTATCCACCAGTAGTTCCCACCCTGGATGGATTGAATTTAGCTCCCTGCTCCCACCAGAGTGCAAAAGATACCTCCCAATGTAAAACCAGCTTACTTTGAGCTGAAGTGCAGTAACAAATGCTTTAGAATATAGGATCATAGGAGGATATTGGCTAATGACCCTATGGCCCTTTCAAGCCTAGCAAAGTTTTACCCTTATTTCAATGATTAGCACCTATTACCCCCTGTGCAAGAGGGACACAGTTGGAACCCTGGGGTGAGTTTATGGTCATCCATCCTATCATCCAGATTGTGTTTCAGGAGGGCCAATGAGGTGCTCTGTTTGACATGAAGTAGGAGTCTGTTCCGAAGGTGTGTTGACCTCTGGGAGACAAATCCCTCCCTCCAGCAGGTTCTATTAATGTTAAATACCAGGTTAAGGCCTTTAGAGTCAGTACCCATGTACCATTTGACTTACAGATATGCAGTATTTCCAATAAAGCAGGGTCAAAGATTGCCTTATATGCAAGGCAGGGATCACCTCTGAGTAGCCTGTATAAAACAGAATAAAGTGACAGTGATTTCAGATGATCCTCATAGGACAAATGTTGAAGATTTTGAATGAACCTTTGTGGTCTCTCCAATTGCTGCAGGTTCTGGGAAAGGTACATACCAAAAGGGGCACTGTACTCAGTTATTGGCCTGATAAGGGAAGCGTACAGGGAGGTCATAACTTATTTTTTTCTGGAGGCAAGGCCCTTACTTATGAGATTAGCAATATAGAATGCACTTCATACTACTGTGAAGACATGGTGATCAAAGGTAAGTCGTTGTCAGCCTGTGTGCCCAGGTCTGTTACCACTAAGTGCATACTTTGGGTATTGTTATCAATGTGGTTGTTAGCAGGAGCATTGTTCTTAGTTAAAGGGATTATAACACATTTTTTTGCATTGAGTTTAAAGCCATGACTTTGGCACCAGTCATTTGTTTGTGTAAGACCCCCTGGTAAGAAGTTGACATCATTTGGAGAGTCTATGACTGCTCCCATTTTGCAGCCATCAGAAAACTTTGTCAGCCACAGACCTTTAGTTTTGGCTTATACTTTGAAGAAATAGATTCCAAACAATGGAGGTCCCAGGTCTGATCCCTGTAGAGCACCACTGGTTACACGTCTGCTGCTGGAGGTGGTTTCCTCTGTTTTGACTATATGGGTTCCATCAGTGGTCCAGGTAATGACCCATCTAATGATATAAGAGGTGATATCTGGGTGAGTTTGTCAATGATGCCTGAGTGGGGGATAGTGTCAAAAGCCTTGGCTAAGTCTAGGTACGATGTATGAACATATTTCCCCTTATCAATGACTTTGGTGACTGTCTCAACGAAGTCCACCTGGCTTAACAGGCATGATCTCCCTTTGACAAATCCAGATTGAGTAGGGTCAAGTGTTTGGAGATTACCTATATCTTTGTTGATAAGGTCCATGATGACAGGTTCTATGGCCTTGTAGATAACTCTAGTCAGGCTAATAGATCTATAGTTCCCAGGGTCAGTGGAAGCACCACCTTTGTTCAAGGGGATAATGGTGGCCTTTTTCCATTCAGCTGGGATGAAACTGGTGCTTAGACTATGATTGAAAAGATTACGCAATGGTGTTGCTAATTCTTGTTTGAGCCCATGTAAGACACAGCCTGGGATGTGATCAGGTCCCATAATTGCTGTGTTTTTGAAATTAGAGAGCACTTTAACAAACTGCACTTTAGAGATACAAGGTACAGGACAGGTGGTAGGGATATCATGGAGTACGTGTGGCGGGGACAGGGGAGTAATGTTTTTACAGAAGCTGTCGGCTAACGGGTTAGCAATGTCCACAGGTTCAGTATATGTGGTATCATTAACTACCAGTTCTGCACAAATCTTCTAGATGGTTTTAGGAGCAATGCAAGCCAGGCACAAGAAAGCTCTGAATAAATGAGCACAATCTTGCAAAAATGTAATTCTTTTATACCAGCAGAATGAAAGACTTTTATAAAATTAGACCCTCAGGCCAATCAGATAAAAACACAAAAAGCTATTGACCAGTAGTTCCCATCTTAGATGGGTTGAATTCAGCTCCCTGCTCCCACCAGAGTGCAAAAGGACTCTCCCAAAATAAAACCAGGTAGCTTTGAGTTCAACTGTAGTAACAAATGCTTTAGAACATAATTAACAGTCCCTGCAATATCAGGAATCCTTGGAAAATAAGTTCACTAATATTGATAAATGTTGACAACACACAAAAACTTCGAAAAACAGATGGAGTTTTTTTTAACATGTGCAGGCTGAAAAACAGTGATAAATTCAAGAAAATAAACAAATGCAGCACAGAGGTATTAAATATCATTGAAACAGAGCAAGTGCAAGAAAAAATATATTTATATCACCTTTGTATTTCTGGATGGTTTTTAGAAGCAATCCAAGCCAGGCACAAGAAAGCTCTGAATAAATGAGTGCAATCTTACAAAAATGTAATTATTTTATACCAGTAGGATGAAAGACTTAAGTTAAACCCTCAGGCAAATCAGATAAAAATACAAAAAGCTATTGAGAAGTAGTTCCCACCTTGTGTAAGTTGACTTTAGCTCCCTGCTCCTGGTGAACTGCAAAAAATCCTACAAATGTAAAACCAGCTGGCTTTGAGCTTAAGTGCAGTAATAAATGCTTTACAACAGAACTAACAATTCCTGCAATACCAGGAATCCTTGGAAAATAATTAACTAACCCTGAGAAATGTTCACAAAAAAAAAACTTAGCCAAGGAGATGGAGTTTCTTTAAAAGGTGCACGCTGAAAAAACAGTGATAAATTCAACCAAATAAATAAATGCAGCACAAAGTTTTCAAATATCACTGAAACAGTTAGAGCAGGTACAAAAATATACTTATATCAGCTTTATATTTCCAGATGGTTTTAGAAGCATTCCAAGAAAGGCATAAGGAAGTTCTGAGTAAATGAGCACAATCTTAAATAATATAATTATTTTATTCCAGCATGATGAAGGATGTTTCTAAAGTCAAACCTTCAGGCCAATCAGATAAAACAAAAAGCTACTGGGCAATAGTTCTCAACCTGGATTTGCAGAATTTTGCTCCTTTCTCCCACCAGAGTGCAAAAGATCCCTGCCAATGTAAAACCAGCTGGCTTTGAGTTCAAGTGCAGTAACAAATGATTTAGAACAGAAGTAACAATGCCTGCAATATCAGGAATCCTTGGAAAACAATTTTACTAACCCGGAGAAATGTTCACACATACAAAAGCTTTGCAAAGCAGAGGGAGTTTTTTTCTCTAAAAAAGAATGCCAGACAGCTTTGGAAATTAATCTAATTACTGTTCATAAAGTAGTTGCTCATTAACTCATGCTGTATGTTGTCATTCAGAAATCACACCATAACTATTTTCTAATACCAATTCCATCCTACTGAATTTCTTTTCTCACTTTTTTCTACCATTTTCTGTCATAAAATGTTTTGCCCTTTCACACCTTTGCTGAATGTTTGACTGAAGCAGTTAGCTTACACTGATTAGTGTTTGAAAGTTGAGGCAAATGAAGTCTATATACATGTCTCCATATACTTTTTCTTTAGCATTCCTTCTATATTGTAGTAGCTAATTTCAGGGGAACTTTTTTACTATGGCAGGAAAAATTAAATGCTTCATCTAAAGTCTCATGCCATCTAGGATCCTATATTTTGATAAGTTATGGTAGCTATTTTTCTGTGTATGTGCATATGTATGTATATATGCAACACATAATCTTTCTTTATATTCATTTGGTTTGGAAACAGCAGACTCTATGTTTTGCTAACAGGCATGGAATTCAAGGCATTTCTGAATAGCTATAAATTGTGTATATGCTACATATCTGATAATGCAGGTATTTTATTGAAACTAGGTATGCAGTGGGACTGTTTCAGAAGTGCACTGTGAGGTTACTACAGCATTTCTTTTCATTTTCTCTAAGGGATATCTGTTGTGACTCAGATGGATGTGATGACCAGACTACTTTCCCAGTTACCAATATGGAAATAAATCCCACAACTATTCAAATGTGTGTCTCTGTATGTGTTTATGTCTGTGCGCACGCACACACACGGCACTGGATACCAACCTACATTCCAGTATAAGCTAAGCAAACTAAATGTAAACTTGTATGTTACCAGCTAGACAGTAAACTGGCTAATGGGCATAGCTAAGTCTATTAGTTGGGAGGCGTGCTCTATTCCAAAAGTGTATTCACCTGTGGCATTCCCCCAGTTATCAATTCCAGGACCACTTGTCTTTAATATTTACTTCTCCACTGTCAAGGCTGACATCAATGGCTTCAGCTGACCAAGTTTGGAGTTGTCACTACCTCACCATCTGACTTCCAGATTTTTCAGGAGGGACTAGCATGCGGCAATACGTGATGCCTGGAGCACAGCCAAGAAATGTAGCACTAGTACTATGTCTTTATTTGACATTTGTTTACCAGAAATGTCTGACTATGTGGAAGCCCTTTTTCAGTGGAGGCCCTGGGAGAAAATCTCCACAGTTATAAGACAAAAAAAATTACATACATATAAAACAAATCAAAACATATTCTACATTGATAGAAATAATTCAAGGAGCACAGAAAACATATGGCTGTATTCTATATTTCCTTATCTACAAAACTTTTTTATCAGGGACATTAAAGTGTGTTGGGAATAGTAGTACAACTTTGAAAAATACTTGTGAGATAGTAATAGGGCCAGGTTTGAGATGGACTATGTGCTAAGCAGGGGTAGGATAGGCAGGGCCAACCTTTGGTCAGTTGGTGCTCTAGGCAAGAGGGCTCCACAGTGCCCCTCCCCCACACCACTTGGAGCACCCATTTTAGTCTATCTACACCATCCAGATTACTTTTTTCTTCATTTTTCTCATAGTTTGTCTTACTCTTCAGTTTTTTCTATGTTCATTCAACATATTTTAAAGAATCCATTTGTTACTACAAAAAATAAACAAATACATACTGGAAAAGTGCCCCTGCAAGACCAGCACTTTAGGTGGTCACCTAGTTGGCCTATGCCTAAGGCCAGCTATGAGGATAGGGTAGAGATGTAAGGCTGGATGAAGAAGCAGTCTATTCTAACCAGGGCTTGAGCATGGGCAGAGCCATGTATTAGATAAGCAGATTTTGATTGATGTTTTAAAGTGAGGAGAGTTAGTAGTATATCTGATAGTCTGAGGAAGTGTGTTCCAGGTTTTGGCAATGTAGTTTGAATAAAGAGAGTTGCCTGCAGTATTACTGGTTTTGGGTTGTTTTTATAGTGATTTATTAGTAGAACATAAAACATGATTAATGGATTAAGGTTGTAGTAAATTTTGGAGGGCAGGGTTTTTTTCAGGTTGGTATAGTACACTGTGAGCCTTATTAAGCTGGGTATAAGATAAAAGATGAGGTAGTTCTATCCAGGTGAGTTGTTTTAGGGCCAAACAATGGTGAGATCATGTATGTGAAATCTGTGGAAAATTTTGCAATTTTATTGTAGCAAGCTTCTAGTTTTCCTAAATATGTTTTCTTTAGATTAGTGAGAATGGGTGACGCATAAAGAAGTGTCGAGAGTAGATGGATTCTTGCAATGATCATTTTTGTGTTATTTAAAAATTGTTTGTTTCTGTATAGGGTGCCAATTTTTTTATGTAGTTTATTTATTGTTTGAGATATAAGTATGTCAAATTTCATTTCATTGTCAATAACAACACCTAGGAGTTTAGTTTGGAATATGGGAGAAATAGTGGTATCATCTGTAGATATGATATAGAAAGCAGGAGGGGGTTCTGTGGCTCTTGTAGGTTGGAAAAGCATAAGTTTGGTTTTGTTTTGGTGAAGAATAAGCTGTGAGTGAGATAGCCAGGATTCTGCTGCAGAGAAGGACTGTTGTGTTATATGTTGAAGTTGTACTGACAGAGCAGCACATATAACAGTATAATCATCTGCAAACTGGACAAGGGAGGCATGATGGTTAGCAGTGTGAAGATTATTAGTAAAGATAGTGAAAAGAAGGGGGCCTAGGATAGATCCTTGTGAACCCCCAAAGTGACAGGAAGTAGAGGGGAGAGGACTTGTTGCCATTTTTCCAGCTTGCTGGTGACCAGCTAGATAACTTTGGACCAATGCAAGTGCAGAATAACTGAGTTTAGGGTCAAAGAGTACATATAGCAGTTTGTGATGTGAGACAGTGTCAAAAGCTTTATACAGATCAAGAAAGATAGATGAAACTAATTTGCCTTCATTTCTATATTGATTGATGGTGTTAGTAAAGCTCATTAAAGCAGTAGCAGTGCTGTGACTGGGAGGAAATCCATGCTGTGATTTGGCTACTAGATTAAGAGATAGTCCAGAAAGTGCGAGTGTATGCATTTTTCCAGTATTTTGGATAGTGGAGATAAAATAGCGATATACCTATAATTGGAAAGTTCTGCTGAATTGCCTCCTTTGTGTAAGGGAATTATGTGTGAGAGTTTCCAGATAGCTGGGACTTGGTGTTTGGAGATGGAGTGATTTATAAGGATGGTGTCAGGGTAGGAGATGGCATTGTCTGAAAGTTTAAGATATTCTGCTGGTAACTTATCAGCTGCTAGGGTTGTTGGCATAAGTCTTAAGTGATTTTTTTATTGTATCTGTTGGGACAAGTTGGAAGGAAAAGTTATTGTTATCCTCGTTTGATGTTAAATGAACTGTTGGAGGAGAAGCGCAGTTGTTTTTTGAGAGGGCTTGAATGGTTTCATTAAAGTATTTATTAAATTGAAGTATCAACAATAAAAAGTAGAGACACCTCCAAAAGGTGAAAGCTGCTGTGCCTCCGATAATAATGTAAATCAGTACAAAAAAATGCATCCACAGCAGCTACACACAGCAGATATAATCCACAGTATAATGACCGAATGTCCAAATGGCAGCAAAGTTATAAATTGGTTTATTGTAAAGTTAGCGCTTTCACCATGAAGGCTTCATCAGACTTATAAAAACAAAGAAAATTCAAAACATTTAAATAACATGGCATTTCAGCTAATTATAATTAATGGTAGCAACCTGTGACATCATACATTAATGAATAGCTACTTCATATTAAAAGTATAAGCATACAAAATCAACAGCAAGTACATCTAAAACATTAAAAATTAAAACATATGTATATGCCATAAAAACATAACAAAATGAAAATCTGAGCACTTCTAAGAATTAACATTGAATCCTCCCTATACCAGACTAAACTATAGCGGACTATGAGTTCTAATGTGAACATCACATGCTGGAAGGGAGCGATGATACAGTACCTAACTAGAAGTGTATATAATATCATGTGCAGGACCTGCCTGTCTAATATGTTTAGCCAAAGCATTGACTTCAGAATCGGTGCGCACTTGATATAGATGTTCCCTAATGTGCTCATTCTTTTTATTTTTAAACGAAAACTTCGGGGATCTCTCTTATATCATCGTCCAAGAGTAAAGTCCCCCAGTGTATACTATTAACAACATTATTAAGAAACATTGGGGGACTTTACTCTTGGACGATGATATGAGAGAGATAGTAGGGATTGCCCCGAAGTTTTCATTTAAAAATAAAAAGAATTAAAAACAAATTTTGTTATCAAACACATACAAGGGCGAACAGTTATTATACATCTAATGATGGTAACACTATACTCTGTACCAAATGTAACCAATGTCGTATATTGACACTAGGTCCATTTTCAGACATCCTCCTTCAGGTCAGGAGTTTGTATTTCATACATCCACTAATTGCCAAAGTGAACATCTTATTTACCTTGCGAGTTGTTCAGCTTGCACAGCATTTTACATAGGTAAGACTAATAGGAAATTTTGCGAGCACATTAGGGAACATCTATATCAAGTGTGCACTGGTTCTGAAGTCAATGCTTTGGCTAAACATATTAGACAGGCAGGTCCTGCACATGTCTTTAAATTTTTAGTAGTGCAGATTATTAGTCCTAATGTATGAGGTGGTGACCTCGAAAATTATACTGAAGAATGTGAGCTGAGATGGATCATTAGACACAGGGCCGATAGACTACCAGGATTAAATAATAAAACCCCTTTGAAGCCTATCCTATGGAACAGGAGAGTAAGAACGTTAAAGTGAAGGTCACTCTGTTACATTATCACAAATTTGTCATTTTAGTGAGATATTTATATCCAACTTTATTGAATATGTGCAATGTTCAAGCCATGATATTATATACACTTCTAGATGGGTACTGTATCATCGCTCCCTTCCAGCATGTGATGTTCACATTAGAATTCATAGTCCGCTATAGTTTAGTCTGGTATAGGGAGGATTAAATGTTAATTCTTAGAAGTGCTCAGATTTTCATTTCGTTAACCATTAGGTTAGGTTGCAGCAGCAACGATGATGGTCAATTCGTTGTTGGAAGTATAGATTCACTCAGCTTCGCACCACCCTAAACTTCCATTGATCATATCTCTAGGAAGAACAATTAGTCCATTATGTCTTGTTTAAGTAATAGTAAAGAGTAAGTTGTGTAACATGTTGTGAGAACGTAGTCTCACCATTTAATGGGAAAAAAAAAAGAACTACGAAATAGTAAAGTACCCTGTTTGCAAAACTGTTCAAACAAGCCTTCATGTACTACAGCCATTTGTTTGGGGTGCAAGATATCCTAATGTCTGGCATATATATATATATATATATATATATATATATATATATATCTAGGACTGTTGAACGAAAGTTCAACAGTCCAAATCCACTAACACCGAACACACTTTAACGAAAGCACTTTCACCAAAAAAGCACTTTCGCTAAAGTATGTTAAAAAAAAAACAAAAAACAAAAAAATCAAATCTACTTTTACACAGGAGGACAAGCCCCCTGCACCCCCCAAACCCCCCTACTTTAATATTCTCACTCTGAGATCGCACTACAGTGGGGAAAAGGGAATCTTTCCTTACCCGCACTGTAGTACGACTGGCACAACAGGCATACTTGTGGTAGAGAACATGCCAACATGCTGAGTAAGACCTCATTGTGAAGACAGTATCAGTATTTACAACACAGTAAAATAACTATATCTGTATGTTATACACATGTACAGATACCACATCTTTTTTATAACTTAGGTTATGAAACTTATAGTATTTATTTTCATATTTTGGTAAATAACCCTGCATCAAAATGTACAACTTCATGTAATAATATTTATTTATTATTTATTTATTTACATTTGTTTACCAGGAAATTCTGACTGGACACAGGTCCTTTCTCAGTGAAGGTCCAGAGAGAAAAGCTCCACAGAAAGACGTGGTAGATGGTAAAACAATAAACATCGAGGTATGTATACAATAGAGGTGATCATGACATGGAGAAATACAGGAGCAAATTAGGTACAATTGAATAGTAAACTCTAATTACAACATTGAGAAAGATGTAAAACACAGTGCTACAAATTATCTAAACAGTAACTAGATAATAATAATAGACTAAATGAATAACTAAATCCTGGAAGGATTAACAAGCAGTGAGTAATCTTCAGTTCAGTTTTATAGTGATAGAGGGGATACTCTAAATCTGGGAAAGAAGGGTTTATTAGATAGGGTTTGGACAAGGACAAAGCCAATGAGAACTTAGTGTAATTGTACCCTGTACTCATATGTACACATATTATATATAATGACTCAGGTTATGAAAATTATGATAATTTTGATTGATTGAAATTTTTTATGATAATTTTGATTGAAAATTGATTTAAGTGCAGTCTTGAAAAGACTGCAGGAAGGAAGGGTAGTTATGGTAGTGGGAAGGTTGTTCCAAAGCTTGGATATAGCACAGGAAAATAGTGCTTCACCTGCTGAGTTTTTGGCTTTGGTGACCTGAAGTAGATTTTTGTTGCAGGAGCGTAGTGGTCTGGAAGAGTGGTAGGGTTGGAGAATTGTATGGAGCGATGGGATTTGGAGATGGTGGTTTACTAGTTTATGAGCAAAGGTGAGTTAAGTTTGATGTAGGAGTTGTGGGAGTTCAAGCCAGTCAAGGTCTCTAAGCGAGACACAGTGGTGGCTGCGGTAAGAGGCACCAGTGGCAAATTTTGCAATTTTATTGTAGCTGGCTTTGAGTTTGTGTAGGTCTGACTGTCTAAGATTTGTAAGTATAGGTGATGCATAGAGTAGGGTGGAGATTAGTTGGGAATTGGCGATAGAGATTCTTGCTGGTTTGGTGAGGTATTGGCAGCTTCTATATAAGGCAACCATTTTTTATGAACTTTTTTTATTGTTAGTGATATATGGGTGTCAAATTTGAGATTATTGTCAATCTGTACACCAAGTAGTTTTGTGTGAACTGTTGGTGAAATGGAGGTATTATCTTTGGCTTGAATAGTGAAGTGTGGGGTGTTTGGGATAGATTTGGAGGATTGGAAGATGAGGAATTTGGTTTTATTTGGATTGAGGAGAAGCTGGGAATTAGATAGCCAGCTTTCAACTGAAGAGAAAGATTCTTGGGTGATCTGTTGGAGTTCTGTTAGAGTTGGGGCTGAGCAGATGAGGGTGGAATCATCTGCATACTGTATGAGAGAGGCATGTTTGGTGGCAGTGTGCAGGTTTTTGGTGAAAAGGGAGAAATGTAGGGGCCAAGGATGGAGCCTTGGGGAACCCCGATAGTAACAGGGAGATGAGTGGGTAGATTGTTGTCCCAGATAACTAATTGCTGGCGGCCTTGTAGATAGCTGTGGAACCAGTTTATGGCTGGTGTGGAGAAAAAAAGGTCAGATAGAGAAGAGAGTAGTAGATTGTGTGACACAATGTCAAAGGCTTTAGATAGATCCAGAAATGCAGCAGAGGAGAGGATGCCATTGTATTTGTGATGGAGGATAGTGTTGTTGAAGGAGAGGAGAGCAGTTGTCGTGCTGTGGTGTGGTCTGAAACCATGCTGGGTATTGGAGAGAAGGTTATTGTTAAGGAGGAATTTGGAGAACTGTGAGTGGATGCATTTTTTGAGTATCTTGGAGAGGATAGCAAAGGGGTAGAAGTTGGAGAGGTCAGTGGAGGGGCTACCTTTGTGGAGGGGAGTGATGTGTGATATTTTCAATAGTATGGGTACATAGGATTCAGATATGGAGAGGTTGATTAATATGGAAATAAGATAAGCTAGGACATAGCTGCTATCTTTAGGTATTCAGCGGGCTGGTAGTCAGCTGCTAGTTTTGTGGGTTTTAGTTTTGTCAGGAGTCTTTTTATGTAGGAGGTGGGTACTGTGGAGAGAAAGAAGGAAGGGAGGGGTGATTGTGGGTTGGGTGAGGGGAGAATTAGTGTAGGGAAGTTTTTTTTGTTACGGATAGAATGAATTCTGTGAAGTGTTTATTGAAGGAATCAGCAATGCTACTGGAGGAGAGAGGGGTGGTTGGTAGGGGAGTGCTTACGTTTCCTGAGCAGAGTATAGAGTTAATTGTAGACCAGAATTACTTAGGGTTGTTTTGGGAGGAGTTTAGGGACGTCTGATAGAAAAGATCTTTGTCTGCTTTTACTTGCTTTTTGACCTTGTTACGTAGTTCAAAGAAGAGTTGCCTATCTGAAGGGTTTTTAGTTATGCTCCAGTGTTCCCGTGTTTTATCCCTGGTTTTCATATGGCCCCTGGTGTTTTTTTGTAGCCAGGGGGAGCTGTTATAGCAATAACCCACGCCTGTGTGTGGGTAATGCTAAATTTACCCACGGTTGGCATACCAAACAAAGCCAACCGTGGGTAAATTTAGCATTACCCACACCCAGAAGTGGGTTATTGCTATTATACCATGACATTATTTAAGAAAAGAAACTATCACTTTTCTTAAATAATGGCATAGTATAATGCCTGTTTACTGCCCTTCCGCAGATGTCTGGCATCCGCGGCAGTTCTGATGTACTGCGACCAAACAAAGCCAACCGTGGGTAAATTTAGCATTACCCACACCCAGAAGTGGGTTATTGCTATTATACCATGACATTATTTAAGAAAAGAAACTATCACTTTTCTTAAATAATGGCATAGTATAATGCCTGTTTACTGCCCTTCCGCAGATGTCTGGCATCCGCGGCAGTTCTGATGTACTGCCTGCGCAGTACATCAGAGCTGTGGGCAAAAGCAACGGAGAAAGCAAGATCTCCGTTGCTTTTTTTTTAGTGTTTCGCTATGTTAAATGAGTTTAACATAGCGAGACAGTTTTAAAATAAGCAACGGATATCTCTGTTGGACACGATGCAAGTCTCCTTTCAGGCATTGAAAAATGGCCCAATAGGGAACGTTTCAACAGTGGAGCAGAGTCAGGGACCAAATGAAGATTGGATCCCAGCAGCGCAACCTAACCCTCGGACTATACTAACTGCCGATGTTGCTGGCACAAGAGCGAGTCAGGGCAGTGGATTTCAGCTTTCCGGTCTTAGTCCGAGTGGCTCGGAAGCAGCAAGGCGGACTGTTTCTTATGCTGTAGCAGCACCTAGCGAACGCACCTCCGTCCAACCAACAGCTCGGAATGGAGTAGCTGATGGTACCAGCAATGACAACCGGCCTACCGGGTCTATTAACAGAATTCCAGACCTTGGTGGCTGGTTATTGGACACTACTAACTTGTCGTTCACCGAGCAAGGAATAAACACAGGTACTGTTGCAAATAATGATAGCTTATGTCTATCAGAAAAGCTTAAAATTTTTGACACTAAATTATTAAAACTAAAAAAGCTGCAGCTTGAGTCAGCATATTTCAAACAATGCATTAACGAAAATATTGTACCAAAAGGCCTGCGGAACAACTTTATGCCTTCTGGTTTAATTTCAGACCATGATTTTTTGGTCGATTTGGAGGCATTATTTCAAAAACATGGTGCCGAGTTAATGAATGTAATTATTAAGCACTATGGAGTATATATTGATGTTGTATTGAAAGAAATTAATGATTTGGACAATGAGATTAAGCAACATTTAGATTTCAGTAGATACCAGTTTGATTACGGACGCATTTTGTCCAGTATAGATACTTTGCTACTTAAATTAAAGGG
Source organism: Protopterus annectens (assembly GCF_019279795.1). Classification (NCBI taxonomy): domain Eukaryota; kingdom Metazoa; phylum Chordata; order Ceratodontiformes; family Protopteridae; genus Protopterus; species Protopterus annectens. The sequence continues at coordinate 1,432,590,873 of NC_056746.1, read as the reverse complement.
AAATAAGAGTAAAAAACTGAGTAGGGACAGAGATGCTTACAGTAAGAATTCCGCTTACCCTAATCTTAAAGGGACTAGACATGTCCGTATTAGTAGTAATAATGAACACCCTTTTCAATCATCAGGGGAGGATGAGAACAGGGTAGAGGACTTTGATGAAGAGGACATTGGGAATGACTACGTCACTCCAACACCTAGAAGGAGCAATAGAATTAAGGGCCTGGTCAAAGACAAAGGAAATTATGAGAGAAGTGACAAAGGCTTTAATGACAACAGGGGCCATACTACGTTCAATGCAGGGAATAGTAACAACAATTTTTTAGGGCAACGCAGCAAGAAGACTTACAGGAACAGGACGAAGAAATAAATTCGTCCCTGACTGACGCCATAGCAAATTCTTTGGGGTCAGATAGTTCTTGTATAGTCGATGCTGATGTCCTAAACTCACCTCCTCGAACTGGGGTCCCCGCTATTCTAACCAATATGAATGGTGATTTCACCATTTACAACTTCTCTGATATTATTTTGGACCAACAATTGATAGAACTGTTAGCTTTTGGAAACACGTTTGTTCCAACTTCCTATGGGAATGTTGCGAAAGAAATCATTGAATTGAAGTGTTATGTAAGAAAAATGAATCTTAAGTTACTGTTCAATCATGAAACTGAGACCATGAACCGAGGTGAAGTAAACACCACTCTTAATGTAGGGCCATTGAAATTGTCCAGTGTCTTCAACCCGCACTTTTTCATTATTGGGATGACTAATTGCTGGCGGCCTTGTAGATAGCTGTGGAACCAGTTTATGGCTGGTGTGGAGAAAAAAAGGTCAGATAGAGAAGAGAGTAGTAGATTGTGTGACACAATGTCAAAGGCTTTGAATAGATCCAGAAATGCAGCAGAGGAGAGTATGCCATTGTATTTGTGATGGAGGATAGTGTTGTTGAAGGAGAGGAGAGCAGTTGTCGTGCTGTGGTGTGGTCTGAAACCATGCTGGGTATTGGAGAGAAGGTTATTGTTAAGGAGGAATTTGGAGAACTGTGAGTGGATGCATTTTTTGAGTATCTTGGAGAGGATAGCAAAGGGGTAGAAGTTGGAGAGGTCAGTGGAGGGGCCACCTTTGTGGAGGGGAGTGATGTGTGATATTTTCAATAGTATGGGTACATAGGATTCAGATATGGAGAGGTTGATTAATATGGAAATAAGATAAGCTAGGACATAGCTGCTATCTTTAGGTATTCAGCGGGCTGGTAGTCAGCTGCTAGTTTTGTGGGTTTTAGTTTTGTCAGGAGTCTTTTTATGTAGGAGGTGGGTACTGTGGAGAGAAAGAAGGAAGGGAGGGGTGATTGTGGGTTGGGTAAGGGGAGAATTAGTGTAGGGAAGTTTTTTTTGTTACGGATAGAATGAATTCTGTGAAGTGTTTATTGAAGGAATCAGCAATGCTACTGGTGGAGAGAGGGGTGGTTGGTAGGGGAGTGCTTACTTTTCCTGAGCAGAGTATAGAGTTAATTGTAGACCAGAATTACTTAGGGTTGTTTTGGGAGGAGTTTAGGGACGTCTGATAGAACAGATCTTTGTCTGCTTTTACTTGCTTTTTGACCTTGTTACGTAGTTCAAAGAAGAGTTGCCTATCTGAAGGGTTTTTAGTTATGCTCCAGTGTTCCCGTGTTTTATCCCTGGTTTTCATATGGCCCCTGGTGTTTTTTTGTAGCCAGGGGGAGCTGTTATAGCAATAACCCACGCCTGTGTGTGGGTAATGCTAAATTTACCCACGGATGGCATGGTTTGGTCCCGAGGGCGAAGCCCGAGGGACCAAACAAAGCCAACCGTGGGTAAATTTAGCATTACACCCAGAAGTGAGTTATTGCTATTATATGACATTATTTAAGAAAAGAAACTATCACTTTTCTTAAATAATGGCATAGTATAATGCCTGTTTACTGCCCTTCCGCAGATGTCTGGCATCCGCGGCAGTTCTGATGTACTGCGACCAAACAAAGCCAACCGTGGGTAAATTTAGCATTACCCACACCCAGAAGTGGGTTATTGCTATTATACCATGACATTATTTAAGAAAAGAAACTATCACTTTTCTTAAATAATGGCATAGTATAATGCCTGTTTACTGCCCTTCCGCAGATGTCTGGCATCCGGCAGTTCTGATGTACTGCGACCAAACAAAGCCAACCGTGGGTAAATTTAGCATTACCCACACCCAGAAGTGGGTTATTGCTATTATACCATGACATTATTTAAGAAAAGAAACTATCACTTTTCTTAAATAATGGCATAGTATAATGCCTGTTTACTGCCCTTCCGCAGATGTCTGGCATCATAGTTCTGATGTACTGCGCACCTGCGCAGTACATCAGAATGTATAAACTGTGAGGAGAAAGCAAGATCTCCGTTGCTTTTTAGTGTTTCGCTATGTTAAATGAGTTTAATATAGCGGACAGTTTTAAAATAAGCAACGGATATCTCCGTTGCTTATTTTAAAACTGTCTCACTATGTTAAACTCATTTAACATAGCGAAACACTAAAAAAAAGCAATGGAGATCTTGCTTTCTCCGTTGCTTTTTTTAAAACACTGCCTCGCTATGTTAAATGGGTTTAACATAGCGAGACAGTTTTTAAAATAAGCAACGGAGATCTCCGCTGCTTATTTTAAAGTTGTCTTGCTATGTTAAACCCATTTAACATAGCGACAGTGTTTGAAAACAGTTATACTAATGGAAAAAGTCCGGCGACGGACCTTTTCCATTAGTATAACTCGATTTACAACGGGCACGCTGGCCAGTCAGCGTGCACGTTTTGGGGGGATCATGGTATAATAGTTCTTATTCTGGTATTTCTCAAGGGTGCATGGGAGTTAAGGATGTTGAGGAAGGTACTGTTAAAGAAATGGACTACTTCGTCTAGGTTGAGGTAGTTTAGAGGTGACCAGTTTACATTCTGGAGGGAGGAGGTGAAGGAGTTGGTGTTAAAATTAGCTTTGTTGTGAATAAGTCTGTGGGTAATGGGTTTGCAATCATTAATGTGATTTTTTAGTAGGAAGGTTGGGGAATGGTCACTGAGGGAGTCAGGTAAACAGCCTGCTAGGTAGATGTGAGAGGCTTTGTTAACTAAGACCCAGTCAAGAATGGTGAATATCGTACATGGAAAGATGTCACAGTTTGCTTGTAGGATTATGGAAATTAATATAAATGTCATAATTCAGTGAGTATGAATTATGATTCGAAACTAACTTCTGAGACAAAGGCTAAATACAGAGCCTTTTTCTGTTACGTCAGAAACCTCCATGGCAAAGCCCAGGTTTGTTCCAAATTAGTTATTAACAGCACCACTTACACTGATCCTGTTGACTTAGCCAACCGGGTAGCAGACAGGTTCAGTACAAACTTTACCCCCTGTCCCCCCAAAGGCCCATTTGACATCCCCGATACTTGTTCTGCACCTCACATCTCCATAGATCAAGTGTTAAAGGGCCTATCCAAGGCAAAGAGCATAGCTTCCATGGGACCTAATAGTATCCCAGGCTGTATTCTGCAACATCTCTAGCAAGAACTAGCCTCACCATTGAGCACCCTATTAAACCATTGCTTAAGTACAGGCTTCATTCCAGCAGAGTATCATCCCTTTGCACAAAGATGGTGCCACTACTGACCATGGAAACTGTCGCCCCATTAGCTTGACAGGTTTGAGCTGTAAGGTCATGGAGCATATTATTATGAACCTCATAAATAAGGACATAGGCAATCTCCAAGCACTTGACCCCATCCAGTTCAGATTCATGAAGGGCAGATCTTGTCTGTTGAATCTGGTTGACTTTTTGAGACTGTCACCAAGGCACTGGATGAGGGAAAGTCAGTACGTACAGCTTACCTTGACTTGGCCAAAACCTTTGACACAATCCCCAATTCAGGCATCATCAAAAAGCTAACACAACTTGGCATAAATCCCTATCTCATCAGATGGGTGGCTCACTGATAGGGCCCACAAGGTCAAAATAGGTACCACCACCTCCAACAGCAGACCTGTCACTAGTGGTGTCCCCCTGGATCTGTCCTGGGACCTCTATTGTTTGGCATCTACTTCTCAGCTATCCAGACAAAGACAAAAGACATGTGGCTAACCAAGTTTGCAGATAACTGTAAGTTGGGCGATGTCATTAACTCCCCAAATTATGTTATCATACTTCAAGAGGGTCTCACAGCAACAAATGACTGGTGCTAAAGTCATGGCCTTAAGTTAAATGCAAATAAAATGTATTATCATACCATTCAGCAAAAACATGACCCCTTCTGATTACACATTAATGGCAACGCCCTAAGCACAGACCTGGGTACACTAGTTGACAAAACTCACATTTGACCATCATTTAGCGGCAGTGGTCAGAAAAGCCTTTTACTTGGTTCACCTCATAAGTAAAGGGATTGTATCCAGAAAAAAAGGAGATTATTACCTCTCTGTACTCCTCCCTCATTTAGACCAATAATTAAGTACAATGCCCCGTTTGGTATGTACCTCACCAAACACCTGCACCAACTGGAAATGCCACAGAAATACCTCACAAAGAGAATCCATGGCCTCTAACACCTGTCCTATTTGGACAGGCTCAAATCACTATTGATCTACTCTGCATCGTACAGATTGCTCAGAGGTGATCGGTGTCTCACCTGTAAGGCAATCTCAGACTCTGCTCTACTAGAGATGCTCCATATCCATAAGTCTAACTCCTTGCGTAGTACCCAATCAAAAGGCTTAAATCTAATATGTGACATTAATAAAACCTGCTGGAGAGACAGATTTGTCTCACAGAGGCTGCCCCATCTCTGGAATAGACTCCCCATACACATCAAACAAACTACATCACTGACACTCTTCACACGCTTCTTTGATGAGTGGATGGGTAACCACAAATATGTCCCAGGGTTCCGCCTGTGTCTCTCATTGACAGGGGCAATAGATGCTGATTGGGGTTTCTTTTTTGGGGACAAACTCTTGGCTAGGCTTGTAAGGGCCCCAGAGCCATTAGCCTAGTAATCTCCTATGATCCTATAATATGTGTGCAAAGAAGTAAAGCAATGTGAGGGGTGAACTGTAATATTCACAGTAGAACAAACAAACAGCAATTTCTGCAAAAAAATAATGCTCATCTATGCCAAGGACATAAATCAAATACTCAGCTTATTTGTCCCGTTATAGAAATTAGGATATTTCTCATTTTTATGCTTATATCTTTGCAATGAGGCTTGGTTATGGCACACATGATGGATCATTTTGAAGCTGACATTGAACCACACAAGTTGTACACTGATATGTAGACTGTGTCTGTTACAGGTGATGAGATGTTATGCTTTGTTTAATTGTCAGATTATCAGAAATATAATATCAATCATATTTCTGTGAATATCTCAGTAAAGGAGCATCATACTGTAATGGTTAAGGTATCATTTTAAAGCTGACATTCACACAAACAAACTAATTACAAATTGCATGAGTCTACATGCTACATTCACCAAGATATTGTGATTTGTTTTTCCAAAAAGGTAAAAATGATGCATAACATCACCATTCCTTGGCAAATGTTTAATAATGACTTAGATACACACTATCAACCTTTACACTATTGGAAAGAGCACTATCTACTGAACAACTTTCACATTTACATTTTTAGTCTAGCGCTTATGGTTAAAGAGTTAGCAACATTTGTTTTCTGTATGGTATTACAATGGATTATCTGAAAAAGACCTCAGGCTACACTGTTGTTCCTATGGTGGAATAAGAAGTCAGCATTTTCTGAACTGCTCGGGGGTGAATGAGTTAAGTTCATGTTTACATCTCCAACAAACTTGTTTCTGCTTGAACAGTAATTCAATTTTATGTGGTGTGAAGAAAGATCTATGCAAAAATTTCCAAGTAAAGAGATTCCATCTAAGAGATAAAGTTGTATGTTTAGAAGATACTACAATTAATTTGGGTAAATTAGTTCAATAATTTAGACAAGAGACTGTCCCAATGTGTTTTGTTGCATTAAGAATATTAGATATTCAATTAATGTTGGGATATGATTGTTTTCCTTGGTTGCATTAACTTAATTTCCCCTCTACATATTGTCTGCAGGGCTGTACATCTAGCCAGATGTCTTTATCTAAATTATATATGTTCTGAATATAATCATCAGAATGTAGTCTTTCATCTGTGAGAGATGCAATTACATCAAGCACCTAGTGTCATTGCTCTCTCCCCACAAGCCAGTATATCTGGCACTGAAAAGGTTGTCAACACAAACACCACACCTCAAACACCACCCACACCTACACAACACCCCCACAAATGCAGAAGTCCTCAACAAAAACATACCCAAACAAAAGAGACCTCTGAGGCAAAAACACATGTGAACTCCATTGCCCACCACACCACACATAGTTCACACACCTGTGTCTCACAGCCACATGGCCTAAATATAAACCCAACATATTAGTCATAGGAGACGCCATTGTGAGGCACACAGATGTGCCCCTCATCAGGCTGGATAAGGAGAAAGTCACAGTTAGTTGTTTGTCAGGTACCAGAATCCACCATATCACCTATGCACTCAAGTCACTCAACAGGTACTGTTATGACTGTCATAGTCCATGTTGGTGTAAATGACTTGAGATGTACCTCCCTGGACTAAATGAAGAGAGACATGATCGAGCTCACTGAATATGTGTCCCAGGCAGTTATGCTCCTACCCTAAAGCAGCATTCTGCCATCACTCAGAATGATACCTCAATACAAACAGAAAATGATCGACTTTAACAACTGGCTTAGTTTCTGGTGTCATTCCAAGGGGATCCAGTACCTGACAGTCTGGAAGGACATGCTTGGCAAACCACGATGCTTTGCCAGAGATGGCCTGCATTTGTCTTCCTTAGGTTTCAGGCTCCAGGCAAAGGCTCTTGCCTCCACCATTGTGCCTTTTTTAGGCAATGCCATGGGTCAAAGCTACCAATGCTGACATTTGAGAAGTCACAGAAACCTGGTTCAAAGCTGAGGAGAGCACCCCAGCCATATCAGGTTACTCGTCCTATCATATATTCAGACCCCAAACTGTAGGCAGAAAAGCAAAAGGAGGTGGAGTTGCAATATATATAAAAGACATACACAACTCCAGGCTAGTCAAACAGTATGATGCACAGGAAACACTCCAGGTGCAGTTAACAATTGACATAACCCCTATTCAAATCACAGCTAGCTATAGACCTCCAACTTTGATTCAAGATGCCCGTTTCATATATCTTGACCTCATAAAATCTATCAAGATTCAACCCTTAACCCCGATCCTGGGTGACTTTAACTGTCCAACCAAAGACTGGAAGAAATTCTCATGCCAAAACACATATGCTCAGAGATTCCTTGATTTCATCAATGTGAATGGCTTTGACCAGTTGGTCGACACCCTCACAAGAGGTGAAAATATCTTGGGCTTGGTATTAACCAACATGAGTAAACAGTGCAGCATTCCTACAGTGTCATCATCTCTGTTAAGTTCCGATCACAAAGCAGTCACTTTCAAAGTCACCATCTCCCTTGACCTCCCTCCAGCTAGGGTCAAACAAAAACACTTCTTCAAAGCTGATTACAACCTCCTCAGGGATGGTATAAACGACTTCACAGCCCCCTCCCCTCCATAGGAACTGGCACATATGTCCAAATCTACACCAAAGTACTGTATGATATTTATATAGCTGCATGGAGTCAGGAATACCTGACAGGACAAAATCCTCCTCCTCAAGGAAGAGAAAACCTGTCTGGTGGACATCTTTCATAAGTAAACTCTATAATAAAAGGAAATAAATGCTGTCCAGGACCAAGAAGAAGCAGGTGCCAAATTGGAAGCAATCTCTCCTTAGCTTGAGCAAGCAAATAAGAGCACTAGTGAAACCCTCCAAAGAAAACTTCAAGTCCAAACTGACCACATCTACTAAAGACAGTCATAAGGCCTTCTTTGCATATGTCTGCAATCTCAAAGGAAGCACCAAGATCTTCTCAGAACTAGTGGTCAAGGACAGAACATACACAAATGCTCTAGATATAGCCAACCTGCTGCAGATTGCCATCAGCCTAAGTCGCCTGATCTGTAAGGCCATGGAGTGGATTATCGTGGACCTCATTAACAAGGACATGGAAACCTCCAAACACTTGATCCCACACAGTTTGGTTTCATCAAGGGGAGGTCATGTTTGTTAAATTTGGTAGACTTCTTTGAGACAGTCACCAGAGCCATGGACAAGGGGAAGATGGTGCACACCACCTACCTTGACCTGGCCAAAGCCTTCAATACTATTCCTAACTCAGGTATAATAAATAAACTCTCTCAACTAGCCATCAATCCACATGTTATCAGATGGATAGCAAACTGGCTCACTGATAGAACCCACCTAGTTAAAATAGGGGAAGCCTCCTCAAGCAGTAGATCCGTAATGAGCGGTGTACCCAGGGATTGGTCTTGGGGCCTCTGCTGTTTGAGATATATTTTTCTGAGGTGCAGGCCAAAACCAGTGGGCTATGGCTGACCAAGTTTGCAGATGACTGCAAGCTGGGTGATGTCATCAATTCTCCTAGTGATGTAGACATCCTCCAAGAGGGTCCCACCCAAACAAATAACTGGTGTCAGAATCATGGCCTCAAACTGAATGCCAAAAAATGCATCATAATCCCCTTTGGGGAGAGTGACATCCCCACAAATTATCACATTAATAATAAGGTCCTAAGCATGCAATCAGTTGTGAGGGACTTAGGCACCCAGGTTGATAGCAAACTGACACCATATTGCCTCCATTGTATGGAAAGCCTTCTACATGGCCCACTTCATTAGTAAGGGTATCTCATCCAGGGACAAGGTGGTCATAACATCCTTGTATTCATTCCTTATAAGACCCATTATAGAGTACAATGCCCCTTTCAGCATGTACCTCACAAAGCACATGCAGCAGCTAGAGACACCACAGACGTTCCTCATCAGGAGAATCCAGGGCCTTAAACATCTACCCTACACAGATAGGCTAAAAGCCCTGTCCCTCTATTCAGCTACGGACTCCTCAGAGGTGACTTCTGTCTGGCATATAAAGCAGTCTTGGACCTCACCTTGATGGGACTGCTGCATATCTGCAAGCCAAGCTCCACTTGAGTAACCCATATGCACAACCTGGTCTGTGATATCAGTAGAACTTGTTGGGACAACATATTTGTGTCCCAGAGACTCCCTCTTTTCTGAAATAGACTCCCTCTCCATGTCAAGCAAAATGCCTCATTAACTCTTTTTAAGCACAGCCTGAATAACTGGATGGGAAACAGAAAATAAACATCTGGGATTCCACCTGTGTCCCTGCTGGACAGTGGCATAGGGTGCTGACTTGTTGGAACATGGGCTAAATTCTTAGCTAGGCTTGTAAGGGCCTCAGGGCCAATAGCCTAGTAACTTCCTATGATCTTTCATTAATTGAAACCAATATAGCAGATTTTTCTCTTTAAATGTGATTATTGTTTCTAACTCTGAGGAGGAGATGTTACTTTGTGTATATGCCATAGGAAATATAAGGAAGATCCATGCTTTATATGTCAGGTTTCTATATATATAAAAATTTTAAAATGGTTTAATATAGTAGAAATGAAACATGAGTCATTTGTTTGGTGACTTTATCCTATAAGGAAATCCTTTAATAACCAAAGTACACTATTATTTAGTATGAGATAATTATTAGAATATCTATTATATTTAGAGTTTATAAAAATATTTCCTAAAAACTCTTTCCACCTAGCTGTGTAAGTACTCTTCAAGAAAAGCCTTGATGAGTGGATGGGTAACAGAAAATATACCCTGGGATCACTTCATTGGCTCTGCCTGACAGAAGCTCTGTTAATTAATCAATGGGGCAGTGAAAGCTGACACACTCTGGCTAGGCTTATAAATGCCCTCGGGCAGATTGCCTAGTACCTACCTATGAACCTAAAGATATATTGTTTTTATAATTGATTATAATGAATATAATTTTAGATCTGGTAGCCCTATCCCTCCTGCTGACCAGTATCTCATATGATGCTTTAAAGAAATTCTTGGCTTATTGGGATACCAGAGAAATCTCAGAATTAAAGTGTTAAATTCTTTAATACAATTTTTTATGGGGGGTAATGTTAGTGATTGTATAATATATGATCTTTGGTAAGATAATCATTTTGATTATAGATAACCTCTCTTCCATCATGAAGAAAATTGTATTCAATTTGTCTATTAAATTCTTTATATTGTTTACACTGTTAGTATAATTATAATTTATTAAAATTTTAATGTTATCTGTTAGAATTATTCCTAAATAATTCATTTTCTTCTCTTTGACAATATATTTAATGAATTTACTTTTGATTCTACTCTTATTTGTATTTATAAGTAGAATTTTTGTTTTGTCATTGTTAAATGTTAAACCAGATTTTCTTTGAAATATATCTATTGCTAAGAAAACTGCAGATAGATAATTATCATTGTCATTTAATGTCAATAGGATGTCATCAGAAAACAGTTGAATTTTAGATCTGAAATTCTTACTTATGTTAATACCTTGTATATCTATAGTTGATCTGAGAAAATTAGCAAATATTTCTATAATTCGGGTAAAAAGCAGGGGTGAAACAGAACATCCTATTTGGTTCCTTTCAAAATTTGTAGAGAAGCAGAAGTAAAAGTACCTATTTTAACATATGTAAAACAATAATTATAAAGAAGATTAATACGATGTGTGAAGTTACTTGACAAATTAAATTCTTCTCAAACCAGCAAGAGATTATTTCCAGTTTAAAGAGTCAAAAACACTATTAATATAAAGACTCGTTGATGTTAAGTTCACTTTTGTTTTATTTGCATAGTCAATTATTATGATTATTCTTTAAATATTATCATAAGTATTTCTGTTTAACATAAAGCCAGTTTGATCTTCGTCAGTCATGGAGAGTAGAATATATTTTAATCTATTAGCATGAACTGTCATGAACAATTTATAATCTACATCTAAAAGTGAAATCAGCTGTATGAAGACCATTCAGTACAATCTTTTTCAGTTTTTAAAATGGGAGAGATAAGGGTATATTTCCGGGAAGGAGGAACTTTTGCAAGGTCCTTGACTATAGAACAAACCTTGTTTAGTATGTCTAGGGCTTCTTTGGGTAAGACCTAATAAAGTTCAAAGATAATCTCATCATTACCTGGTGCTTTAATTGGTTTCAGTTTATAAATTTGAGTTTGAAGTCAGACATAGAGATCAGTTTGTCAATTAATTTAATTTGGTCATCAGATAGTTTCATTTTTTATATTTTTTAATAAATATTTTAATTATTTCTTCTGGATCGATTAATATATTATTTTGCTTGAATTTATTATAATAATCTCTAAGTTCCTTTAGAATATCTTCTATTTCTGTTGCTTTTCTTTTTTTTTTGTGAATAGACTCCTTTTATGTGATTGGATGTACTGAGTAATTTTGTTTTTCTGGCTAAATTGTGCACAAAGTTTGGGTTAATAGAGAAGTTAATCTTCTTAACTTTTCAAGGTTGATTTTAGTTTTATGGTTTAAAATATCCAAGTATTTGTTGTTTAGCTTATTAATCTTGTCTTTATTTTTGTCTGATTTTTTAATTTTAACTTATCACATTTTTCTTGGATTTCATGTAATTCTTTGTCCCATTGCATTTTTTTTTATTTGACAGCCAATTATTGACTCTACCAAAAAGTTATGCTTTTAGTGCATCCTATAAATACATTTCTGAAGTATCTTCTGTATTATTAATTTCTATAAAGGAAATGATTTCTTCAATACAAAAAGTCCTTACATTCTTTTAAACAAGTTATATATGCAAGTTATATATGCTGGCAATCTTCTGATTTTAACATTATTGTTGTATTTCAAAGCTCAAAGGTAATTGCATTGTGATCTGAAAGTGGACAGGTTACTGCTTTTACTTTGCCTAGTGTTAGGTCATTAGAGACATAAACTCTGTCAATTCTGGATTGTGTTCAGTGTCTATGGGAATAATGGGTAAAAAATAAAGACTTTGGTTCTGAAAGTTCATTTATGTCTCTAAGATGAAACAATTCCCTTCATTTCAACAATACCTTTGCAGATGCCTGTATTCTACTTTTATCTATTGTGTTAGTATCACTTGGTGACAATACAAAATTAAAGTCTCCTGCTAGAATGATATTGCCATTGAGCTTTGAATTACTTGTTCTAGATGTTGATCAACTGTTTTAATTCATATTCCAGGAATCCAACAGAAGTTAATAAGAGTTACTATTTTCTTATTATACTTTATTGTTACAGTACAAAACATACCATTATCTTGATATGTTTCTATAACTGTAGGCATAGGCAGTGACCCCCCCCCCTTTTTTATTATATTGTGAACTGGATAATATACTGTAGTTTTTAGTGTTCAGCCTCTCTATGTCTTCTGTTAATAAGTGTGTTTCCTGTAAAAAAAATAACTGGAGAATGAATCAACTTCAAATACCTGTTTAAGCTACTCCTCTTGCATCCATTATTTAATCCATTGACATTTATGGAAATACAGTTAATAAATGCCATTTGTCCTACTGATAAAAAGTATACATGTACTTCTTATAGATAATGACACTTTTAGTAAACAACTGCTTAGTAATCATCATGTGAACATTAACATTTGAAGGTTTGAGTAGACATAAAATAACTATTATGGACACTCAAAAAAAAAACCTAAAAAATAAAATTATCATTAAACATTTGCTTTTAAAAATCACTCTTACCCCCCATGGAGTCTAACACTCCTTGCTTGAATAGTCTAACCATCCAAGCAAACACATCCATGCAATACTCTGACAAAAAATAAACAAAAAAGTCTATTCTGCTACAATCAAATATGATGCCATTAACAGTGAAATAAAGATGAATCTCTATATCCTTTAAAGCATTGTTACTATATAATAGTAAAACAAATATTTCACATCTTAATTTGTCATTTAACATATACATTCAACAGCTGTATGTGCTCATTAAGGTGTTAAAGTAAGGTATACTTATGTCTCTTATTATTGTTCCTTATCTATGCATAGTTTTGAAATTCATCAACTAATAGTATAACATATGAAAGACTGCTGCACCACAATTTAAAATGTTTTGTGGTATTTTGCACCATAAGAGTGATGCATTTCCATATTCTTCTATTCCTTTTTTGTAAGATTATATTAAACTAAATTAATGTTTTTCTACAATGTTTAAACAATATTTCATTATTTGTTTATATTCAATGGTTTATTACTGTAAATTAAAGCCTCCTGTGTTATTTCTGTCAAGTATACAGTTTATTGCTTCTTTTGCTTTAAATATGAGACTTTTGAGGGTATTGGCAATATATCCATATCATGTATGTCAAGCCTCTAATAGCAAAGCTCTAAGCATTCTCTCTCTCTCTCTCTCTCTATATATATATATATATATATATATATATATATATATTCATTTTACCATTCATTGACAACTACTATCAAACTTCAAATGCCTGCTTTCAAATATATTTACTTATAAATGTATTCAAAGGTATTTCACAGTATGTGTAACATTATAATTGTTTCCATTCTTCAATGCCAGTTTGTATGTTTAACTATAAAGAAATGAATGGAAAAAATTTTTAGCTTTAACTGATATAAATGGCATCAATAATTTGATGCCAAAAATTGTATATAGAAATTCTAGGAGTATAAAGAATATTCTTGAATCCCAATCAAAACGAATAGATGGACAAGAAAGGAAAGGTAGTTACAAGTGTGGTCATTGCAACCAATGCCAATATATGTCTAATGCTACGGAAATAATTATTCCTAGCAGGAACAATATAACAATAAAGAGCAAAGGTTTTTATAATTGTGAGACAAAGGGGGAAATTTACATAAGCATTTGAAAAAAATGCAATTCCTTCTACATAGGAAAGACTGAACATTATTATGAGATTTCCAAGGTTAAAGACACTAATGCCCTATATAGGCATACAAAAGAGTGTGAAGAAGCTGTTTTTAACTTTTTTGTTATTGAACAGGTTAAATTTATCTTAATGCTACAAAAAAACCAGGCTTAAATGAGAGTGTATCAATAACATCAGTACTTAAAATGAAATCTGCTGACATTTAAAAACAACAAATAACAAATATAAAACCTTTACTTGTAATTTGCACTCCTGACCACTAGATGGTGGTGTTTATTTACAAAAAGCAATGATTTGCAATGAATTTGTGTCTCACTATTTTAAACAGAAAAGTCTTTTTTTAAATACAAAAGAAATTTTTTTTTCTTTTCCTGCACTCTATCAATTTTTGTGAAATGAATATTAACTCTATAAATCTCGAATATTTTAAATGTGTAATTTTTTATTAACAATATGTAAATTTGTGCTATTTATTTGTAATGGTATGTGTTTTTAATATTCATGATAGGTAGTAACAGATTGGCTGTTTCAAAATATTAGTATTTATAATGCACTTAATTTATTAATTTAGCATTATCTGATGAAGTCTTTGTCATTGAAGAACCTTTGCTGGTGTGTTTCCTGCCTTCTACTGGGCTGCTTTCGATTTTCTTCTTGGTTTTTGGTTTGTTTATTTACACTTATATGTTTAACTATAGTTGTAGTGAAATTTGAGCTAATGCATATTTAAAAGGTTCCACCTTTTATTCAAATTAACCTTCTAAAGCTGCCTGTCAAACAGGGTCTCTGAACATGAACAGCTCTGGTCTCATGTTTTGGGTGGGAATTACAACTGAACTCTAATTGTTTTCCAGAGAGTCATGTGTTTTAAGTTAAGTAAAAAAGCTCAATCTATAGAAAGAGGGGCTTCATATTAACTACCACAGAAGCACCTCACATAGGGACAACCCATCAGTCACAATGTTTTCCATGTCTTTCATATTGGACCTGAAAAAATTCATCTATGAATAGAGAATATTTTAAAGCTATTTAATACTTCATTATCTCTCCACTGTTAAAAATCAAAACACACATCCATAGCAACTACAATCACTTCCCTCCTCAAGTCAAGCACATCATAAATCATTCTATTAACTAGAACAATAATATATTATCTAAATCTATGCACTAGAAAGACAGGCAGTTTTAGGTTTTACTATTAGCTTTAGTGAAACAGCTTTTCTGATGTTATTGTAGTTAATGATTACATTCAGTTGGTTCCACTCTTAGGTAAAGATGTTTATCTGTCATTTATTTTAGTATACCATTTAAGTAGCAGCTTTAATTTAACACTGTTAATATATTTTCATTTTTATAACAAGAAAGTATGACATCACTCATAGTGTGTGTTTCCCTTTAATAGGTAACTGAAGTTTATATGAATTAAACAACTTTAAATTCAGCTATGTGTTATACTGCAGCCATTCTCTACTTCAAATATAAAGTATGCATTCGTACCTGAGTAACCAATTATGTATGCAACCCTTCAGATCATATAATAGTATAAATACTGTATGCTTCATTTAAGGAAAACTAATAATATTTTGTCATGACTTATTAAAAATGATTCTTAATTATCTGTAAATTAGACATGCATATGACGGAAAAAAAGGAATTCAATTACTTTACATTAGTGGACTGCTTGTTGATTTTCTGATTCCTATTGATGCTATAGTTGAGCATGTTGTCATTTCATGTTTTGCTGGTAAAGATATGTAAAGAAATAAACCTAAGCTTGTTTACATAAAAAGAAAAAAAATAGTCCTTGACATCTTCTTACTTCCTTTGTAAATAAAGAAAAGGGAAATGGAAAGCTCTTTGTTTTTCCCTTAATTTCTTCTTTTTCTCATTTGTCTTATTTCCATTTGTCTCCATTTGTCTTTTTAAGAATATAATGGACCAGTCCATATCCTGTGTTTGTTCAAAAATGTTATTAGTTTGTAGATATGACAATACAAGGTTAAGCTCTTCATAGAATTTAACCCCATTACAAAGAAAAACCTTCAGCTTGGCAGACAACAGTAAATGTACTTTTATCTTAATTAAATTACTGATATTTACTCCAACACTGATTGATCTTACTGTTAAATTTAGCAATGGTACTATGATTGCACCTGACCACCAAGCTTTTAGGCATAGCAATTGATCAAAATCTTAACTTTGACACACACATTAACACTACTATTAAAACTGTCAACATAAAACTTGGCTCACTTTATAGGATAAAATCCTTCCTTACCCCTGAAGCCAGAACCATCATCGCCCATACCCACCTGATCTCTGCCCTCCTCTATGCTTCATCTATTTATACTAATCTTTCCAAAACTAACCTAAACAAACTGGCAACTTCCTATAACAATATTGCCAGATTTGCCATGGGCTCACCATATAGAACCCATCACTGTAAAAATCTTAAACAGCTAGGATGGCTAGAACTCCAAAACCAGCTACTATTTCAGCAACTTACTATTACTCATAAGATTCTTTTTCATACCAACAATACTCCTATTCTTAGTAGCATAATCTCTCCAATAGAAATCTTACTACCCTTCGCTCAGCAAATAAATTACAAGTAACCATTCAGAAATCCCTTAATAAAGCAGGGGACTCCCTCTTCTCTAATTCCATGGGTAAGATTTGGAACAGACAGCAACCTACAATTACTTTCATCATTACCACTCTTCAAGCATCAACTAAAATTTCACCTTAAAGCACAATGGCTATGCTCATGCAGTAACCACGATTAACACAAACTGTATAGTATACTGCTTTATCCCCTTCCTATAACCTACTAGTAGGTAAATAAAGCCTCCTCCCAGTTAATATTCTAATTTCTTTTTTTTCTTTCTTTTTACATGAAACTTACTTTGGTACATTTTTGGAACCCTACTCCTGCTCCTGGCACTTTCATTGTCAGTTTTGTATATATGCCAACTATGTTATATATGAGTAAATTTCTGAACAGGCATAATAATTAGCTAGAGCCTTTCATCTCTTCCCTACTCTTCTGTAAAACAAATGTCAAACCATATACCTCAGATATATGCTTCTAGAACTACTGCATTGCCAAAACCTGCATTCATGTTTTTCTATTGATGTTAGTTCCTTCTATGCTAGCCTACAGCAATAATGTATTTAATCATTTTTTTAGCATTTTGTGCCTTTACTCCTTAATTCTAGTTTCTACTATGTTAGTCTGCAGCTTTACTGCATTTGTGTTTTCAACATGTATTAGTTTATGTTGCTATGTTGCTATATTGCTTTGTATTCCTGTTACGTAAGTTTAATCTTGGAGCTTTTCTCCCCGGGCCTCTACTGAAAATAGACATGTATCCAGTTGGACTAGCCCCGTCAACAACTGTAAAATAAAAATAAAAATTAACAAATAAAAAATAAATCTGCTTTTTATTAAGTTCTCTTATAAGGGGAAGGCATTTAGATATCACTGTTGCTGAATAGTCATTATAAAATCAAATAATATTTCCTTCGGCTTTAAATGTTGACTTAGTCCAGGCAGTTTTGAGTACTAGTTCTTTATCTTGAGATGAAATCAATTTAACCACGATGGACCTCAGGAAAGTACTGGGCTTTGATGCAAGATTAACCAGAGATCTTTGTCCTCTCTCTATATCAAAAGCGAGAGCTTTAGGCAAATCTATAGTTTTAGGGAGCCAGGTAGAAAAGAAATTAACCATATTGTTGCCTTCTGTTTCTTCTGGTAGACCAAAAATATGAATGTTGTTCAAATGGGACCTGTTCTCAAGGTCATCTATTTTGGATAGTAAAGAGTTGTTCTGTTTTAACAGGAATTCAGTATTGCTGTCCCCTTCACTTAGTATTCCTTCTATATCATTTAAGGAGTCTTCAATGTCAGAAAACTGGTTTATCTGTAACTGCAGAGCTTCATTAATTTGTTCGGAACAGTTTTTCTTAAAGTCATCTATTTTGGTGTTCAATCTATCTAGTTTCAAAGACAATTCTTAAATATTAGTCTGTAATGACAGAAGCTCTTTTTTGAACACAGGGTCTTGAGATGCTGCCTATGTATAACTCATGGTGCTGCAGGATACAGTGAAGAAATTTTCTTTTGCAGATTTTGACAGGAAAATAGTTGGATTTTAAGAAATGTTTTTGATAAAATCCTTTAGGACATCAAAGTTTATTGTAATTCACTTAAGTGAGTTGTTTAGAATTATTTAGAAATAAAATTTCCTGTCAGAATATATATAGTAGCAGAGAGGAAGAAAAGTGCTGCTGTCTTAGCCTCATTCTGGCCATACCCCAAGTCCTGAGGCGGAGTTTTTGATGTCCAGTGGAGGATGTATTCTATAGTGGCAAAGTTATTTCCAGGTGATATATAAGTTCATACTATGATTAAGTGTTTATTGGAATTGATTTTCAGTTTAGTAAAAAGGAGAAATAAGCAGTGTTTTGATCTAGGGATTCTAGTATGAGGGTGCTTTTAAATACTATGGCTATTCCACCTCCTCTTTTGTTCTTTCTGTCTAACTTATATATGTTAAAACCTGGAGGAATGATTTCATTGTTGCTAATACCTGACTTCAGCCAGGTTTCTGTTAGTGGAGCAATGCCTGGTGAGTAGAGTAAGATGGTGGCATGGAGTTCTTGTACTTTGTTAACACTTTTGAGGTTTATATTTAGGAGTAGTAGATCAGATTCTTTCCATGGTAGGTTAAATACACTCTGGGGCTGTAAGGTGGGTGGGAAACAGAGTTAGGCTGGGTTAGTTTTGGGGACAGGGTTAGGGTGGATATCACCACTAAGAGTAAGTTGAGGTGCTATGTATATAACAGTGTTGAGAAATTTAGTTATGAACTTATCACACTTGAGGGAGATGTGAGGTAAAGTATGTTGAGGGAGAATAATATAGGTGGCTTGATCATTGTATGTAGTATTGTAGGTTGCAGGTGATATCACAAAACGTGTGGATTTTATTTGTGGTGGGTAAGAGAAAGGAATAATATGGGAGGATAATGATATGGCTAGATGAATATGGTAAGAGGTTAGATGAGCAGCTATTCAGAACATTATGAATGTTATAGTATATATATATATCATTCTTGCTATAGAAGTTAATATAAGTAGAATCAACTAAAGTACACAGTAGAATAAACTAAAGTAAGAGGAAATGACAACATCTAATGTTGTTCAATGTATCTGTTAAAGTAGTAGAAATAATAAGGAGAATTATTACCAGATGATGAATTTGTAAGATGATAAAGTAACTTAGTGAATAGTCAATAGACAGGTAGGGTTGGATAACTGAGAGTAATGGGATTACGAAGAAGTTAAGTGTGTGGTTGTTGGTGAGTGTGGGAGTGACTTGATGAAAATAAATGTATGTATAGTGAGGGTGGCTGGGAATTGGGGATGCAGGTAAAACATGGCCGCAGTTTCTTTCAGTAAGTTTCTTAAGCGCTCTGTTCACTTTATCTCTGGGTGGATTTCTCTGGCCCCAATCTCAGATAAAAGGAAGGGAACACAGTTCAGTAATAAAAGAATAGCAAGGGAACTGAAAAATAGTGGAAGAAATTTAATTAGAAGGATGTAATAGTGTTCAGGGAGAAGACAATCAAAACAACCAAACACTACTGAATTCATATAATAAACCATACTGCAGCAAAAGCAATTTTAATCTAGCTGAACACCTAATCGCGATAGTACTACTTTAAGTAAATAGCATAGCTTTGTATGCTTTAATATGATCAGCACAGCATCTTTGTATCCAAAAGCCAACTATACACAAGGTTATTGGTACTTTACACTGTATAAATGCCATTTAACAGCTCACTTATGAGCAAGAATGTTAATAATGCCAGTATTCTAAGATTGTGTACAGCTCATACATTTTCCTGAGTTCTCATGTAACTATATCCTGACCAAAGTAAGGTGAAATACAACAGTGAGGCAGTGTCACAGCTGCTTAACAGTCCATAACACAAGTTAATAGACTCTGCTCGTTAGCTGGTCTAATCTATTAACAACATAGGATAGCATACTTTTCTAACAGGACTAATCTATTTCTAGCAGTACATATGATAGAATCCCTTTATAGAATTAGTTTAATCCTAACAACACTTACTTGGTGAACACACAATGCCGAGGGGTACTGACAGCATAAACAGGTATTTAAAAATGGCGCCCATAGCTCTAACAACTTAAATAAACTTGAGATGGATGTTAGGTGAGGGGAGGGGAGGGACTACCCAAACAATTCCTGGGAGAATTAATTGTTATGAGTTAGTACTTGGGAACTTGGCCACAGCATGCACAAAAAACTGTCATTAAAAAGGGCCAGAAGTAGATGCTAGAACTCCCTAAAGTCGCTCTTAACTTGGCTAAACTAGAAAAACATGAATTACCACTCAGAGTCTCTTAGTACTTATAGTTGTTAAAATGCAGCTACAAAGTATTAGATAAGTCATGGAGAGCTAGCTTCTGTTTTATAAAGCTTTGGCTGACTACTCTATTATGCTGTTTATAGCTATGGCTATAGTGAAGGCTATTAAGGGATGGGAGGAATCTATTGGAGCTAAGATAGAAACAAGTAATTGTCACCTCTGGCAGTGTGCTCGCCAATTTATGGTTATAATGGTAGTTTAATTCTATAAGTTTCCCAAAGTGGAAGACCTGCACTTAATACATAAAGGCACAGTCACTTTCAGTAAGTGTCTTAAAGGTCTCATTTACTTTATCTTTGGGTGGATTTCACTGGCCGTGATCTCAGATAAAAGAAGGGGAACACAGTTCAGTAATAAAAGAACAGCAAGGGACTTGGCAAGCACACAATGCCGAGGGGCACGGACAACATAAACAGGTATTTAAAAATGTCTTTAGCTAAAACTGACTCAGTCATTAGGGATCTGAGCACTTTCAATGATGATTAGTTATCCTTTCATCATTATCTATACAATAATATTAAGAAATACTTTTACCTAATCATCATGGGGCGATTAATAGTGTATAACACCCCCTTTGGTATGTATTGGTGTAGTCACAAAACCCAGCCTGTCAGACTGCATTGTTTTCTCATTGTGGCCATCAAGAGTATGTATTTGAACAACCCAGACAGCATTCAAGCACTTTGTCTCTTTTCTGTTTTCCTATAGACTCTGGACAAGTAATCTTTCTAACATCCACAGCCTCAAAACATCTGGTTCACTGTTACCTTCTGCTCATCCACAGAACTAGCAATATCCTAAACACCCATTCAATTGAACATATCTTCTACCAAAACATAAATAGGACCTGCTGGCAAGATAGCTATATATCCTAGAGAATCCTCCATTAGTAGAATGGACATAAAGCAAAGTACCTTCCTCACCCTCTTTAAGCATAATCTGGATCCATGCATGGGCCGTCATAATTACGACCAGGTCTGGTCCCTGAAACTGTCAAAGAAAGGGGTCTAAAATTAGATGTAAATTAGTCATGGTAATGGGTGCTTACAATATGGGGTATTGTGGCTAGGCTACTAATGTTCTTCTGGTTGAATAACCTGTTAACCCCTGAATCTATGATCTTCCATGCACACACTTCTTTAACTTTGGAATCACCACTTTAGCAAACCAGTATCCTTGACCAGATCCATGAATGGTATTCACAAACCTTTTAACCACTTTCGCACATCTGCCAAACAATAGCATCACATAACACAGTGTTGTGCAATTCAGAGAAATGACAAAACCTAAAAACATATCCAGATGCAGTACTGTCATCCTGGAAGACGAAGTATGCCATGAATGAGCAACAACGTTTACATAAGGCCTTACTCTCATTGCTATGCATTGATCATGGGCTGTACAGTGCCACACCCCATTCTTGAATGCATCAAATGAAAACAAGGATGTGTTGTCTCATTTCAAGTGCAGGACTGCCATCACCTTGTCAAATGTTGACAACAGTATACATAAAGTATGGCCGGTGGGATGATGTCCCATTTAGGTGTGTGCAAAGGTCTGGCATAATGCTGGTGAGTAGTTAAAAATTAAAGGGTAACATAACCATAAAGATTTGTACTGGATATGGAATACAATAATATTACACCAGGTAGTACTACCTTCATACACTGTATATATAATTTTCTGTCTATTCAACAACTTACAGTACTGCTGTTATCCTACAATGTATAATGATACTTTTAGTACATCTGGGTGCTGACTAGCCTGCACCACATTACTGTACTGTTGCTGTCTTCCACTCTGTTATCCATATCCGCATTAGTTTAACTAACTCTACACTTAATCAATAGTTTGTTCTCAGACTCTAACTACTTTTATATATATATATATATATATATATATATATATATATATATATATATATATATATATATAAACTTACTACTAACCCAAAAAGAAAGAAAACCCAAACCTCACCATCCCTAACCCATCCAGGAGGGGGGACTATGGCCCACCCCTCAACTAAATATACCAACTCTAAGATCACATTACAGTTGAGAAAAGGGTGAAGTTCACCATCTGTCACAACAGGTTATTTACCCTGGGAAAATCTTCATAGTTGTGGAGGTTCAATGAAGTGGGCTTTGATATTTTCAGCATCAACAAAACGCGATTTGATATTATGGCACTTTGACAAAATAAGGTAGACCAATATATAACTTCAAATGCTTTAAATGGAGATTGCTGAACAACATGGAACATGAAATGTAACATTCTCTTCACTGTACTGCAATCTCGGAGATGGTATATTTAATTAGCAGGAGGTATGGGGGTTGGAGGGAGACTTGCCCCCTGCATAAATGTAAAAATAAAATGTAAAAAAAAGTGTTTTTATTTTTTTTATTGAAGTTTTGAACTTTCAAAACTTTGATGCTATGGTCTCGACCATATGAAGTTCAAAGTTTTGACAGTTTGAGCTAAAGTAGATCAATATATGTGTATATATATATATATATATATATATATATATATATATATATATATATATACACACACATACATATATGGGTCTACTTTGTTTCATTGAAAGCTCATTTCACTGAATTTGAATTTACCCTGACCAAATCTCTGCAAACTTATTTCACTGAATCTCACTTGCCTTACAGTACTCTACACAGTGCCAGCACTTCACTTAAGTGAAATGAGTTTTCAGTAATTTGAGCTTTCAGCAATTTGGTCAGGGTGAATTGAAATTCAGTGACATGAGCTTTCAATAACAAAGTAGACCTCTATATATATATATATATATATATATATATATATAATATTTATATACAAGATATATGTGTGTGTGTGTGTATGTATATATATATATATATATATATATATATATATATATATATATATAATCTTGAAATACTGAAATATCGAATTTTAGAATCTCAAGACTATAAAGCTGAAAACTCACAAACCTGAAACCCCAAAACCACAAAATTCAAAACCATGAATGTCAAAATAAGACTACACCACACAAACACAAATACACTTACCTCCCAACACAACAAGCCAAAACAACACACACGAACAGAATAAAACAAATGCACACACCTACCCTTCCTATAAGCAGGGGGGGCGTGCTCCCCTGCAGCCCCATGTCAGGCACTTTGCCCCCCCACCCCCTACTTATATATATACTAACTCTGAGGTCGCACTAAAAACTGAAATACCGAAAACCCACCACCACACATTCTACACCCCCTTGCACAAACACACATGCATACATACATACAAACACCACCACTCTCAACACTTACACATTCACACTCTTACCTACCTTCCCCAAAACCCTTAACAAACATAGCACTTACCTAATGCACCATCAGTACTGCATGTTCGACATTTATGGGTTGGACATTCTGCAGTTTCGTGCCACTGCAGATTCGACACTTTGGTCTCGAGATACTGAAATTTGACATTTTAGTATTTCGAGATTCCAAAGTGGGCATATATGTGTATGTATGTGTATATATATATATATATATATATATATATATATATATATATATATATATATATACACACACACACAAGTATACAATGAATAATCATCAATGAATTAGTTTGAAAAACAAAACATTACCATAGCTGGTCTAAAAAAATAAGCACTATTGTAAAATATAATTTGTGACTCCCCCTTTGGACATGCACAGTTACATTCATACATATTTATTTTATTTTATTATTTATTTGGCATTTTTGGTCTGGCTGGATATGCGCCCTTATTTATTTATTTTGCATTTGTTGACCAGGATTGTCCGACTGAGCTGAAGAGCCTTTTTTCAGTGGAGGCCCGGGGAGAAAAGCTCCAACATATTATACAATTTTCATTATAAATTAGCATTAAACAGCAATGTTACAGGATTATTACAAGGCATTAAGTATCAATACAATGTTGTACAATGTCAATAATCAGGATTATAGCATAACTACTTCAAGATGTATAAAAAGAAATATGTCATTAAGATGAGTATAGTTTTTGAGGTAAGTGGTTACAAAAACCCAGTTTTATCATAATGTAGTTGCATGAAGGCAAGACAATTACAATATAATGTTTCTCTGAGGCAATTCAGCAGAGACCCGAGGAGAAACGTTTTAGTAAAAAATGTTAAAATAACAATAAGTATTAGGCATGTTAACATAGGAGGAATATAGATTTGTCTTATAACATCGTTAAAACAAAAAGCATACAAAAATGTTATCAAAGTGCATTAAAGAGAAGTTATATCACACAAAATCAGGTTAAGTCATAGCAATATTAAAACAAAAGACTGTTATACTTAAGGAGTGAACTATAGACAGTAGATACAATGTATTAGGCAGAGTCCTGTAAGTGATATAGGAGTAGTCTGAGAAGTAGAATATAATAGACATAGCTTGGACAATTAATGAGAAGAAACAAATGACAAAGGAGGCAGGGGGGTAGCATTCAGTCAGGATCTATACTGGAGCAGGTTCAGGAGTTTAGCAGATATTCCTTTAAAGCTAGTTTGAAACTTAATGTGTTATTAAGTGACTAAATATGAGGAGGAAGTTTTTTCCAGACAGTGATAACTGAGTGACTATAAAGTATTTTGCCACTGGATTTATTGGGTTTGGAAATTTGAAGGAGATGTTGGTCAGAGCTATGCAGTTCATCGTTAGGGACATATGGGGAGATGCGAGTTGCAAGAGAAGGCCAGGAAAGAGGTTTGTGAAGGATAGAGTGAGTCAGGTAAAGCTGGGGCAGGTGGAGTTGATGCTGAAATTCTAGCCAGTGGAGTTTCTTTAAGGAAAGGCAGGGGTGAGAAAGATACGGGAGACTGACAAAATCTAGCAATTTTATTGTAAGTAAGCGCCAGTTTGGATGACATATATTTCTGGAGATTAGTTAAGATATGGCTGGCATAAAATAGGGTAGGGAGTAGGTAGGCTTGAGCTAAGGACAATTTAGATTTCTTAGCTAAGAATTTTTTGTTTCTGTATAGTATCCCGAGTTTTTGATGTGTCTTTTTAATGCAATTATTGATGTGGATGTCAAATTTAAGTTCATCATCTATGTAAACCCCAAGTAGTTTAGTGCGAGATTTGACTTTGGTAGTAGTAGTGTTTAGAGATGAAACAGAGAAGGTGGGTTTGAGGTGTTGGAGAGACTTAGGGAGGAAGAGAAGTAGCTTAGTTTTATTAGGCTTAAGTAGAAGTTCGCTTGTTGTGAGCCATTTTACAACCGAGTGTAGAGATACTTGGGTGAGGGTCAGTAGGTGAGGTAGATTGTCAGAAGTAGAGATGATGGTGAGCTCATCAGCAAATTGCATTATTGTGCAGGTCTGGTAGAGGTTAATAGGTAATTAGAGAACCAGCTGAGAGTAGAGTTGGAAAGACTGAGGTAGGCTAGTTTTGAGAGAAGGACACAGTGTCAAAGGCTTTAGAGAGGTTGAGGAACAGGCATGATACTATTTTGTTATTGTCAAGAGATGTAGAGATAGAATGAGTAAAAGATAGGAGTGCAGTAGTTGTGCTGTGATGAGGACGGAAGCCATGTTGAGTGGGGTTGAGGACGTTTTCCTGAATGAGATGTGTAATAAGCTGTTTATGTATGCATTTTTCAAGAATTTTTGAAAGGAGAGATAGAATAGCAATACACCTGAAATTAGAGGGGTCAGTGGAGTTTCTTCCTTTGTATAACATAACATAGAATTGTTTCCAGATGTCAGGGACAAGATTTTCCTGAATTGACCAATTAGGAGGTATGGAGACTGGATAGGCAATGGAGGATGCTGCTAGCTTGAGGTAAAGTGGTGGCAAGTTATCGGCAGAAGGGGAGCAGGGTTTAAGTTTATTGAGGAGTGATCTGATATAGGAAGTGGAGATTAGCTTAATGGGTTGGGAGGGTGGCCTAATGGTTAAGGTGTTTGCCTTACAAACACAAGGTGCAGGGTTTGAGTCTCACAAGCGATAATTGGCTAGGCTTAAAATGGCTCGCAAGGGCAGTTAGCTTAGTACTAATCTATGAACCTATGAACCTATGGAGAAAGGAGTTATGTGTGGGGGGTGTCAGGGTACCTATTTTTATTTGTTTTTATTAAGTTCTGTATGGAATCAATGAAGAAGGAGTTCAGAAGAGAAGCAGTTTTGATAAGAGAGTTGTTAGGGGAGGGATTAGTAGGAGATGGTTTCCCTGGGTATAAAAGCTTGTTGACAGTACTCCAGAATTTTTGAGGGTTAGAGTGTTTTTTTTTCCTGTGGGTTAAGATAAAATGTTTTTTTTTGTCTAGGCTGATTTTTTTTTTTTTATTAAATTTCAAAGTTCCCTATAGACCTGGAGATTGGGAGGGTTTTTAAGTTTATACCAGGTTTTCCAAGCATTTACCTCCTCTGAATGAGGGAGAGAGTATGTTTACTTATCCAAGGGCAAAGTTGGTTTTAACCCATATTTTTCTGATGGAGGCCAATGAGTTTAGAGTGTTAACTGTTAAATTTTAGAACAGCTTCTTTGAGGGAGAGGTCAAAAAGAAAATACTAGTTAATGGAAGAGAGAATTTGATTAAATATGTCAGGGTTGAAGTTAGATAGGTTGTGGCAGTCTATAAATGTGTGATTTTGATATTTGAGAGGAGTGGTGCTGGATGGAAGTAGGGTGGAGATCACAAAGTAAATCAGGGAGAGTAGAGGGGTTATGGTAATGGTCAGGGTGGGGAGATAAGAATCCAGTCGAGTAGAGCTAGTAGTGGATTGTTGATTAATTCGAGTGGGGGAGATGATGAGTTGGGAAAAGCCATACCATTAGGGTTCTTAGAGGACAAGAGTATTCTAATCAATGTTAACATCCCCTAGTATGATGGTTTCATAGGAGATGGTTTGAGAGATCCATGCATGAAAAAGGTCAAGGGTAGGGATGTTGTTACCAGGAGGTATATATATATATATATATATATATATATATATATATATATATATATATATATATATGGTAACAATGGCAAATTTTTTTTGATTATTTAAATTACAGTTGACTGTGAGTATTTCAGCTGGCTGGAAACTAGGGGGGTTTAAAGTAGGGGACAGACTGAGAGATGTTCTGAATATAGTAGAGCTACCCATCACCTTTTTTCATAGGTCTGTCTTAACGGAAGATATTGTAGCCAGGGGGTAAGATTTCACTATTTGATATGTGGGGTTTTAGCCATGTTTCAGAGATAGAGAGAATATCTGGGGTATGAAGTGATATTCAGTTGTCTAACTCAGTGACTTTGTTTAGGGTACTAATGATATTGAGAGCTATGATTTTGAGGTTTCTGGTAGTTGTGGTAATGTAAGACTGGGGGGCTGATCTGTGGAAAGGGAGACATTAAAGGACTGGTGCGATGTGTGGAGTTGGTGATAAGTCCAGGATTGGGGTGTACATCCCCTGAGAGAAGTAAGTTAAATATAAAGGCTGTGTGAGTAGAGAGAAGAGGGTTGTGGTGATAAGATTTGGTTCTAAATTTAGGGAGGTGAGTGTGCTGAGGAGATAATTTAATTTTGTGAAGATAGGTAATGTGATGTGAGAAGAGAGAGGAATGAGTATGGTATTGGGTTATGGTAATGTGGGTGTTGAAGGGTAGGGCTGTGGAACAGGTCAGGTAGGAAATGATGGTAGGATGTAGAGAATGTAAAGAGAGTATACAGAGTTATAGATAGGAGAAGATGTAGCATTTTGTAGAGATGACTGAAAGGAGGAGGAGGTGAGGTTAGTTGGTATGTAGTGTATGAAAGGATGCAAAATAGAATGTATAAAGTTAGGTACAGCAGTACTTAGATTTGTAAAGTATGAAGGTAGATAGAGTAGTAGTTAGATTTGTGAAGTATGAAGGAAGGTAGAGTAGTACGATTTAAGGAAGGTTGGAGGTGGCAATGCAGTGAGGTAGTAGGTGGGAGGAGAAGAGTACTGAGTAGGTAATGGTGATTGGATGAGATTACAGGGAGTGGAGGAGGGGTAAGGGGGAGTGGTTTTAAAGGTAGAGTATAAATGTAAGCGAAGTGGGGGTGTGTGGGAATGGGGGTAGGATAGGGGAGCAGAGCGGAGCAGGCCTAGCCTTGACACCAAAGTATCCAAATCCTAAAATAAACTATCAGTTACAGTGGTATACATCAAGTCACTGTAGACTTAGAATTTAGAGCAATTCTTTTCAATAAATTAAAATACAGGAAATCTAAATAATGGTGACCTGTCTCTAAATATTTTTAGGTATGTTATATTGACTGAAAATCAATACTTAGTAATATGGGCCAAATCTTGGGGAAACAGCTCGTGTGCACGCCACTTATATAATAGTAATAGGACTCTTAATTTAAGGCAAGGACTATGCAGCCTCTAGGATAGCAACATACATTGTTTACTCTTAAAAACTTGACTTTCACAGGAACGTCTGTCATCAGAATCATCTGTGGTTGACTGGGGGAAGAACAACCACAAAGAATGTTTGTTTCAGATTGTTTACTCTTAAAACCACAGTTGCCACCTAAATCATCTAAAAAAATTAATTAAGCACTAATGTAAAGGATAATTTGTGACACCCTCTTTGGACATGCATAGTTACATACGTATTTAAATAAATTAGATACCTATAAAGACATGTGTATGTATACATGTATATATATATATATATATATATATATATATATATATATATATATATATATATGTATATACAAATTCTTACAACTGTTTGCTTTCAGTAGTGTAGATGCATAGG
Organism: Protopterus annectens; assembly: GCF_019279795.1. Lineage (NCBI taxonomy): Eukaryota > Metazoa > Chordata > Ceratodontiformes > Protopteridae > Protopterus > Protopterus annectens. Next base: position 1,432,561,652 of record NC_056746.1, on the reverse strand, counting down.
CCTATAGGCCTATATGTATCCATGGACATATACAGTTTATTTACATATGTATACATCTTATAATTAACAGACATGATTGACACTAAGATCCACATTCACACTTACAAACAAAATATTTTCCTTTCACCCACAAATATGGTGCTTATCAAAGAATATAGTAATGAACACAAAAATGTTCATACTGCTATGATCATGCTACAAATATCTCTGAATTCCATATGCCCTGCATGATAACGCTTACTGCACAGCTTATCCTTCAACAGAGTGCATTTTTTTCTTTCTGAATTCATGCCTACTCTTTTTTTTCCTGTAATAGTACCAACTAATTACACAAAAAAACATGGTGTCCGTAAACAAATCATTACTTGTTTATTTCAATAAAAATATAAAACAATTAATAGATTTGTGCTGTACTGTCTAAGGTACCATGAATTACATTTAATCTCAGCATGAAATTATTTAACTTATTCCCATTATTCAACTATTTGTTTCAGTTTGGTAACCATATGGAAACATCAGACTAAAGAACAAAATATGTGTAGGTTCTGTAGAAGCTAGAGAAGATATCAGTAAGGTAACAACATATTTGAAAGTTTCTGCCACAGGTAGAAATGTGAATGCAAGCTGTAAAACAAACCAACAACTTGCAGTTGCCTACACAGAACTGTGGCAAAGTATAATAAAAGCACTAGCGATCACTGTACACTACTACATCCTAACATTTTCAGCACATGAATCATATTGAAAGGCTACAGAGTTACCAGTTCAAAACTACAGCCAAGTCAGAGGAAATAATTAAAGCCTTATCAGTCTGACATATATTAATTGAAAAGGTAAAACAGGCTTTTGACAGTGATCATGTTGTCCACACAGGGTTGCTTGACCTAGTCAAGGTATTTGATACTACCCACTATGCTAGCATACTTATTAAGCTCGATGAATTACTAATAAAATGCCTGTGTTGTGAGACGGACAGCAAAAGAGCTCAAAGACAGAACCCACACAGTGCTAGAAGTTTCAGCATTATCAGAGAGTATGACCAGTGGTATTCCACATGGCTTAGTGCAGGGAGTTCACTTGATCTGCATTTACTTGTCTTATCTTCACATCCTGGTTCAAGACCTCTGCCTAACTAAGTTTGCACATGACTCTGAACCTGGAATCATGTCCAGGTCTCCCTCAGATGTCAAGGACCTTTAGCACCATGGCCAAACACACACAAGAAATTAACTGTGTTCTACTGACAGCAATAGGTACTGACCATGATGTTGATTTGCAGCCAAGTACACGATGAGCTCAGTATGTGGTGGTGGCCTTATGTGCCTAGTTTGCACACAATAAATGTCCTCAAGGACAATGGACTACATGAAAAAAGACGTACAGGAGCTCTTTGATCATGTAGCCTAGGCCGGTATGACCCTGACCTTGAGTAGCATCTTACCCTCACCAAGAATGATGCCAGAGTATAAAGACAAAATGATCAATTTTAACAATTGGCTAAAGTATTGTGTCATTCAAAGGGGTTCCAGTGTCTGTCAGCCTGGGATAACATGCTCGACAAGCCACGTTGCTTCGCTAGGGATGGCTTGCACCTGTCACCCCTGGGTTTTCAAATACTGGCAAAGGCTCTTGCCTCCCCCATAGTGCCTTTTTTAGGCAAGGCTCAAAAGACAAACCCACCCCCATAGACAACACAAAGAAAAAAAACTAAGGGTAATGCTGCTCAACGCCAGAAGTCTAAAGCTCAAGATGCACACACTCGAGACTCTCCTCAGTATGGAGAATATCGATATCTGTGCAATAACAGAAACCTGGTTCAAGGCTCCCGAGAGCACCCCAGCACTAACAGGTTATACTTCATACCATGCTTTCCGGCCTCAAAACTCAGACCGAACCACAAAAGGAGGGTGAGTATACATATTTATCAAAGATACCCACACCTCCAGGTTACTGGCACTGCACGAAGCATCGGAGACCATCCATGTGCAACTAACAGTGGGCAAAACTGCCTTTCAGTTTGTAGCCTGCTACAGACCACCCTCCCAAACACAGGAACCTCACTCAGCTTTCCTGAGAACACTGGAGAATATGAAGGTCTCTCCAAACACTATTATATTGTGTGACTTCAACTACCCAAACATCGATTGGGAAAACTACTCAAGCCCAAACACCCTCGCCCAACGGTTCCTAGAATTTATAAACTCAAATGCTATGGAACAACTGGTCACCACTCCCACAAGAGGGGAAAACATATTGGATCTGGTCATCACCAACATGGGGTCTCTATGTTCCACACCAGAGGTATACACCTCATTGGTAAGATCAGACCATAAACAAATCTCACTGGACATCCATATTCCGTCCCCACCCCTAGCTAAAGAAACCACGGTGAAGAACTTCTCAAAAGCAAACTTCACACTTCTCAAAACTGAGGTGGAATCCTTCAAACCCCCCGGGCCAGTGGAAAATACGGCCCAAAATGCAGAATCCTTTACAAAAGCATTTTATGGACACCTACAGGAATGCATGGAGCATGTTATCCCAAATAAAATCAAGACTCACTCCTCCAAAGGCATGAGACCTGTCTGGTGGACCCTGGCCATAAATAAGCTATACAACAGAAGGAGAAAGCTACTACATGACAGATCAAAATCCCAAAAAGGGAAGGCGTTACTGATCAGTACTAGCAAGAAACTACGATCCCTCATAAAATCATCTAAGGCCAGCTTCGAAAGAAAAATTGCACAAGACACTAAAGATAATCACAAGGCCTTCTTTAGTTATGTCAGAAACCTGGGAGGCAACTCCCAGATATGCTCTGAGTTAGTGCAAAATGACAAAAAATACACTGAACCCACATTGCCAACATCCTGGCAGAAAGGTTCAGTGCAAACTCCCCCCCCCCTTCCCCCACAAAAGAGCAAATGTCTATCCCAACAGAGTGTAGCCTTCCTGAGATCACAGATGCACAGGTGAGAGCTGCCCTCTCCAAAGCGAAAAACACAGCATCAATGGGACCAGACGATGTCCTGGGCTGCGTCTTACACGAGCTCCAAGAAGAACTAAACCCTCATATAAAGTCACTGTTCAATCTCAGCCTTACTACAGGATATGTACCCAAGGAATGGAGTACAGCAACAGTGGTCCCACTCCACAAAGGTGGTGCCACAACAGACCCCGGAAACTATCACCCTATAAGCCTGACTAGCCTGGTCTGCAAAGCTATGGAGCGTATCATCATGGAAATCATAAACAAAGACATTGGGAACCTCCAGACACTGGATCCTACCCAATTCGGCTTTGTTAAGGGCAGATCTTGCCTCTTGAACCTGGTCAACTTCTTTGAAACAGTTACCAAAGCCATAGATGAAGGGAAGGTAGTCCATACAGCCTACCTGGACCTCACAAAAGCCTTCGACACATTACCCCACTCTGGCATCATAAATAAGCTCACCAACTTAAATATCAACCCCTATGTCACAAGATGAGCTGCAAACTGGCTCAGGGATAAAACCCACATGGTCAGAATAGCAGGTGCCATGTTAGACTCTAAACCAATTACAAGTGGCATCCCACAAGGCTCAGTCCTGGGACCTCTCTTGTTCGGTATATATTTCTCTGAGGTACAGGCTAACACGAGTGGACTATGGCTGACGAAGTTCACAGATGACTGCAGACTGGGTGCCGTAATCGACTCTCCAGCTGACACAAGCATCCTCCAAAAGGGTCTCACAGAGACGGATAACTGGTGCCAGAGCCATGGCCTAAAGCTAAATGCCAAAAAGTGCATAGTCACCCCCTTTGGGAAAAACAAAGTGCCCACAAATTACCACATGGGTGGTAATCTATTAAGTACGGAAGAAGTAATTAGGGACCTGGGGACCCAAGTAGATAGCAATCTCTCCTTTGACAATCACATTGCCAAAGTGGTTAGCAAGTCCTTCTATATAGCCCACCTTATCACAAAAGGGTTCACATCTAGATCAAGAGAGGTCATTGTGCCCCTCTACTCATCACTTATCAGGCCCATAATTGAGTACAATGCCCCATTTGGGATGTACCTTACCCGACACCTGCAGCAACTGGAAAGACCCCAAAAGTATCTCAGCATTACTTTGGTGAGATTATTTGTAAGCTGGTTTTAATTACTGCTGACCTGTGCTAGGGTAATGATTTAATAAGTATATTTACTTATATATATTTTTCTATAACAAGAAATATTTTAATTAATAATAATCAACTAGGATGTTTTTAGATTATTAATGAAGGAATTTAGTTAATGTATTTTATATGTATGTATGTTATATATATATATATATATATATATATATATATATATATATGTGTGTGTGTGTGTGCTTTATATTTTTAAAAATTAAAAATTTTGTTATGACATCATTTCCTTTCTAGTGTAGGGTGGGCTTATAAAATGCTATTTAAGAAGTTCAGTTGTGGATTAATACTGTTTTAGTCTGATGAAGTTTGCTATTTTACAAAGGAAAACGCTTCACTGTATTTCATTAAATAAGAGTTTTGCTTGCACTCTGGCCATTTTTTTGTGATTTCTATAGTTTGGTTTTTCATTTTTAATGTTTTACATGAACTAGATTAATAGTTACAGATTGTATTTATTAATGGGACATCACAATACATTATTTCATTTATCCTGAATTATTCTGCTAAGACTTTTATAAATGCATATATGCAGTCTGACTACTGTGGTAACACATGCATATACACCCATTATTCTTTTGTATTTATCACTTAATGTGCATGTAGAAATACTCATACACCTATACAGTATATTATGCATGTACCCATGGTGGTATACAGTCATCAGTACAAACACATTCATATACAAGCACCTTTCCTCACCTCTGTCCACACAGGACTTCACAAGTTAAGTAAAGCTGGGTAACTTTAGATGTTAGAATGATTACTGCCGCTGCAGCCTTAGTTATATGGGTTACATCCTGCTTACGATAAAACAGCTGGCCATCTTCCACAGTTTCAGGCCATCTTACAGGTGCCAAAACTGTCGGCCATTTACCAGATGAGATGACTAAAATACACATGTGGGAGAGAAGCCTTTCAGATCTTTACACCCAGCAAAGAGAGAGAGAGTAAGAGATGGAGAGTGAGCCATGAAAGGACAATGGCAGGAAGAACAGCACATAAATGTCTATACCCTGGCATAACTGGCACACCAAAAAACAAGGGGCATGGAGTGATGACTCAAACATCTACTGTTATGGTGAGTTTGCTTATGCCACTGTACTATGTTCATTATATTGATGAATGCTGCAGTAGCCTTAGCTATATTGAGCAACTACCCGAGCTTTATACAGTTAAATGATGTAAGGAGCCCAGGAACCCCATGCAGAATGTTACTAGAAAAGCCTTATCTATACTGAGGTGGAGAAATGAAGCTTACAGTGCCTCGCAGAAGCAAGTACAGAGGACCAGGGGACTGTTTCTAGAATACTTTATGAATCCATCCCTTTCCAAAAAGACATAAGTGAAGCCTAGACCTAAGCACAGTACATTTTGACCCTGCCTGAATAGTTTTGGTATGGTGAGTATAACAAAAGGTGATGGCAATAAACACCATTTGGAAAATCCTCTGTTTTGACACAGGTTGCCCATTCTTACGTTCTTAACAAATGAGCAATTGATACAAAGATTTGAGAGATTTAGTTCTGTCAGGATAGTACCTGTGTTGTCTGTGGATATCCAAGATACAGAGTATCCTTTCTAACCCATTTTTAGGTTCATGAAGGAAAACAGAGAGATGGATAGTTTGGGGTAAAGTGAACTTGTTTACTAATTAATGCATGAAAGAATGTTTCTTTGTCAAAGAAACATTGTCCCTTTGAACAGTAAGATAGGGTAGACTCACCATAACAGCCTGCAACTCAGATACCCTTCTTGCAAAGGTCAGATGAATCAGTAAAGCTGTTTTCCATATTCAGAGCCTCAAGTCAGGCAGATTTAATGGTTCAACTGGAGAGAGTGTTACCTTCTGTAAATTAAACTTTCATTCCCAAGGAGGAGCGTCCTGTTTTCTTGGAGGCCTCTTAGTTCTAAACCTCTTTCAAGAACATTTTGACAACAGACTGCATTGAAGGAGATGGATCCATGGACAGATGTGCTGTAAGGGCTGATAAATAAAATTTTATAGAAGAATAAGAATGGCCATTGGATAGGAACTCACACAAATATTGTAAAACAAAGAACAACTTGCCATGAAAGGGTCCCAGTTAAGATGTTTAGATCAACGAGTAAACCTTTTTCATTTTCTTAGATATGATTTTCTAGTATAGGGCTTTCTAGACTCCCATTAATTCAAGAATCTCCTCAGAAAACAGGTGCATAAAATGAATTAAAAACTCCTCATCCATTCAGTTGATTGATGTTGTGGTATATCAGACACACCTGTTCTTATGAGAGTAGATCCAGACTGTGCAGAAGCTTGTAATTGCTCCAGGTCATTTATCAAACAAGGGAGATCCATGATTGCCTGACCAAGAGGGGAGTCATTACAATAATCATGGGAATTGCTTTAAAATCTTCATAAGTACCCTCAATATAATTGGAAAGTCTGGAAAATCATGCTGCATCATTCTTGTCCAAGGTAAAGAAAAGGCATCTGTCTTCCAGGCCTTTAGAAAGGGGTGCAGGAGCAGAATTTTGCCAGTTGATTGCTCAGACAGGAGGTAAAGAGGCCTACTCGAGGAACTCCACATAGATGAATCATATCTTGGAAACCCCCTTATCTAATGTACATTCATGGGGGTCTGCCACACAGTTTTGCTTTAACTAAAATTTAGGATGCCGGCAGAGTGAAATTGTGCTGTGAAGTTATATCCCAACATAGCTAGTCTGCGAAGGACTAGAACATGGTTCTCCCTTGATTCTTGATCTATATGATGACTTTTGTACTGCCTGTAACTACTTAAAGAGCTTCTGGGGAACCAATCTGGTTCAGATTATTCTCAAAGAAACACTATCCTTGTGGAAAATGAGGTAGTGTAAACTTACCATGAGACTCACCTTAAGAGCTTTTACCAAATATATTCTTTTATCAGGTGTCAGAGCAACAGTAGAATGGTCTTCTATGCTAAGAGCCTTAAAACAGTCTGATGACCTGGTTGAAAAAGAGATGCAGTACTCTTTTAAAGTACAAAAAATAATATGTCAAGGAGGTACCACCTGTTTCCTTGATGGTAAAACTCCTCTCAGAAACTGGTTAACTTTGCCATTACTAGACAGGAAATAATATAAAGGTAGACAATGTAAAATCACTGAGAAAAGTACCTTCAAAGAATAATGTGACATGACATTGGACAGTAATCTACATAAATAATCAAGTAACAGAGACAGCCAGGCTCAAAGAGTATCCTGGTTCTTTGACTGGCCCCAACTAGAAAGTATTTTCATTTACCCAAATATAATTTTGTAGTACCAGCTTTTCTTGTCTACTTAATTACCTGTTGCATATCCACAGACAAGAAAATAAACTATCATCCAGATATTAAAATAGTTTCTGTATTTGATATGACACTCACTCTGTCTTGTGTGAGTAATTTCATTTTGTGGAGGAAGTTTGTGGTAAATTATCTTGGCTGAATTGAAAACTGTGGAGAAACTAAAATTATGGACATTAAATAAAAATGCATCTGTGTTGTCTGTTTTCATCCATCCACAACTGTTTTTTGAATCAGACCTGGGATCTGACTTCTGCCACTTAGGCTTTGTATCTGTAGTTCATGCACCTCCCATTATCTCTATTCCTCTCACAAGCCCATATTAACTCTGATTGAGTTTATCCATAAACCAAACATTCACAAAGAAAAGGGACCTGCTAAAACATTAAAGAAAAAATGCAGGAATGTGATAGTAAAGGTAAATGGAGCTCATAGAAAGAAATAAGACAAGATGTATCCACCTCCAAGTCACACCAGGAAAACCTAGGTGTTAACTTCTACCAAAAGAAGGGGGAAAGGAGACAAGTTTGGTTGAGCAAAGATGAAACCATATAACATAAATGCATTATTATGGTAAGTACTTAACTTTTTTGTACCTTATGTTATCTTTTTCATCAGTCCCACATCCTTTGGGGCAGAGGTCCCAGATAGCATAACCCTAGGGTGGTCTCATGGAAGACTGTTCCAGAGTACCACAGAAGCAAAGGCTGGCCTGTTCCTGGATGGGATACCCAGTTTCTAATGAGTTTTAAAAGTATGAACAGTAGCTAATGTAGCAGCAGCACACATCAGGAAATTGAAAGTGACCTCCTGAAGTGAGCTTCTGGTGGTCTGGGTAAGGTCAAACCCTGTGGTTTAATAACATAAGAAATACAATCAATGAGCCATCATGCTGATGTAACCTTTGACCCAAGTTGCCCAAAATTAGCTTTTGAAAATAAGGGTCATGCTGCTAAATGCTAGAAGCTTAAACCAAAAACAGCACACATTGGAACTACTTCTATCACTGGAAGATGTAGATATCTGTGCAATCAAAGAAACCTGGTTCAAGGCCTCAGAGAGTACCCCGGCATTGTAAGGCTACAATGCCTTCCATATCTTCATACCACAAAATGAATGTGTGAGAACCAAAGGAGGCAATGTTTCTATCTATATTAGAGATAATTTCACCTCCCATCTAGTTAGACTGGACAACTCCATGGAGTTACTCCAGGTTCAGGTTATGGGGGGGGGGGTAAGACACCCATTTACGTCATAGCCAGTTATAGATCCCTCTCCATGGGTCATGACACACATGAAAACTACTTGACCAAACTGGAGACAATCCAAAAATTACTGAACACTCTGGTTATGTGGGATTTCAATTATCCCATCATCAACTAGGAAACCTATGCTAGCCCTAACTCACTAGTGCAAAAGTTCCTTGACTTTGTTAACTCAAATGCCCTGGAACAAATTGTTCATACCTCAACAAGGGGAACAAACATACTAGATCTGGTTCTCACTAACATGTAAAATGCACTACCACAACTGTCAGACCCTCATTAGTTAAATATGACCACAAATCATTCACCTTTGAGCTGACACCAACTCTAGAAATCATAAAGGGTGAAACCAGACTAACTAACTTCACCAAGGCAAACTATACCCTCCTAGGTGAAGGTATAAATGTATTTCAAGCCCCACCCACAGCTGGAAGTGGTAACTACACCAAAGCTTACACTAAAACCTTGTACTTGCATAAGTGTATAGACTTGGCTGTACCAAAAAGAATCAAAGCCAGAACCCTAAGTAAAAAGAAGCCACCACGGTGGACATCCAGCATCAACAAACTTTACAATAAATACAAAGAGTTGCTGTCCACGGAAACAAAGGTGAGACTCCAGCAATTGAAAAGCAACATCCTCAGCCTCAATAGGAAAATAAGACAACTTGTCAAATCCTCTAAGGGCTTCTATGAGAAAAACTTAGCAAGCACAGCCAAGGATTAACCATAAGGCCTTTTACAGCTATGTACATAGCCTAAAAGGTAGGATGCAAGCATGTGCAGAACTAGTGACCAATGGTATCACAGACACTGACCTCACAGAAGTAGCAAACCTGCTGGTGGATAGGTTTAGTGAAAACTTCACTCTCCAAACCTATCACAATGCCTCCCGCAACCCCCCCCCTCCACCCTACATATCTGAAGAACAGGTCATCAAGGCTCTGTCCAAGGCAAAAAAACACAGCCTCTAGGGGACCAAGCTGTCTTCTAAATAGGCTAAACATGAACTAGAATCACCATTAAGTACCTTTTTCAATTACAGTCTAACCACAGGCTTTGTTCCTGGGGAATGGAGAACAGAAACAGTTATTCCCCTCCACAAAGGTGGTATAGTAACAGACCAAGGAATTACAGACCCATAAGCCTGACCAGCCTCATCTGTAAGGCCATAACGTATCATTATGGACCTTATAATAAAGACATAGGTGTCGCTCATCTGGTTAGGATAAAACAGACACACAGTTGTGGGTTCGCTTCAAGCAGCTTTACTATACAAAAAGACATCAGGCATGAGGATTTGTAACTTAAACTTAAATAAACTTATTAACAGACTGACTATCACACTCATACATGTTAACACTCTGGCTGTTCTTTCAAAATGGTACTGTTGCCTGCACGTGCTCACTATTTATATGCACGTGCCCACATCTGGAAATGTTTCTTAAAGGTGCAACACACGCTCTGTTCTACATCCTCCCTCTTTGAGAAATAGATCATACATCAAATAACAGTATTCAATGACATGCAATTATACATAAATGATCTTTTGACATGCAATTATACAGAATTAATTCTTTGACATGCAATCATACAAAATCAGACACATAAAACAGTTATGTCTAGGTTGCTGTGTATTTTACACTAGGTCTGGAAATACAACCTGATCGTATAACATAAAAGTCAGAGTTGGATCTAGGAATGGGGACATTCTTCAAGGAATGTTCAACTTTGGGGACAATTGGGACATCATCAAGAATGGAAATAGGTACTGAGATGTTCTTCAGTATGATTATTGTCAGGGTTGCTCTGAGATCTAGAGTCTGTATCACATGTACGATGCTGTTTCTGACACAGGAAGAAGGTGCCTGCAGTTTCTTCTGTATTCTATACCCTCAGATTCCACTAAGTAGGATCTCAGCTCAACACATGTACCTCTCACTTCACCAATTTGATCAAAGCCTTTCACTGTTTGCATCCTCACTGTCTCTCCTTCTTTTAACAGATGAAGAAATCTGGTCATTTTATTATAGATGGATTTCTGAAAAGAATGCTTTTTAAAAAGGTGGGCTTGGATTGCTCTGGTGTTTTTAGCATTAGGGACCAGCACACTAGAACTGATAGGTAAGGTTGTTCTAGTTTGCCAAGATAGAAGTCTCTGAGCAGGGGAGCCAAGTAGGTTGCCACAGGGTATATTTCTGAGATTAAGTAAATTCAAGAAGTTATCAGTAGTGTTACCCTTTGACCTCTCTAGTAATTTTTTTGCACTCTGTACTGCACGTTCAGCAAGACTATTTGACTGTGGGTATTCCATACTACTACTAACATGGATAAAGTCCCACTCTTTTGCAAACTGGTAAACTGGGTACCGTTGTCAGAAATAACTTTGTGTGGACTACCATGGACTGAGAAATGATGTTTCATCTTGGTAATAACAGCACTGGACATTAGGTTAGGTAGCAAATCGATCTTAAACCAGTTTGAATAAGTCTACCAACACTAAGTAAAGCTGATTGTTCCACTCAAATATGTCAGTGGCTACTGCTGACCAAGGTAGTTCAGGAATCTGGGTTAGCTGAACTGGCTCTTTCTGCAAATGTGGCTTAGTACTTACTATTGCATGCTGGACAAGATGAAAGCACTTTATCAATGTCTTTTGACAGAGAAGGTCAAAACACTAGTTCTCTCACCCTTCTTTTGGTAGATTTGGAACTTGGGTGGCTACAATGCAAAATCTGAATATATTCATGTTGTAAGGAAGTAGGAACAATAACTTTGGGACCTTTGAAAACGATACCATCTTCCATCAGCATCTCATCTCTGTATGGAAAATAAGGTTGGACTTCTGGAGGTATACAGGATTGCTTTGATGGCCATCCAACATTGATGAAGTGGTTGAGCTTTTGCAAAATTGGATCAGTCTTTTTATGATCTCTCAGCTCAAGTCTCTTGGTAGAAAAAATACACACATCCATGGCGTCAAAGTCAAAATTCTCTTCATCAAGCTGTTCTGTGGTATTTCTGGGTGATCTGGATAAGGTATCAGCCAGATAAAGACATTTGCCTTTTGTATGGACCATTTTGGAGTTATACTTTTGTAATCTAAGCATCATTTTTTGTAGTCTTGCTGGAGCTGAATGCATAAGCTTCTTTAAAATAGTGACTAGAGGTTGATGATCAGTTTTGATTTGGATAGCTCGGCCATAAATATAATCATGGAGCTTCCAGCATGCGAACACAATTGCCAAAAGCTCCTTCTCAATTTGAGCATACTGCATCTCAATTTGGGTAAAAGTTTTAGATGCATAGGCAACAGGTCTGCCCTCTTGAAGAACAACTGCAACAAGGCCGAACTTTGAAGCATCACAAGAAAGAACTACTTGTTTGTGGACATCATAGTACCTTAATGTATGAGGGTTTGCAATTTGCTGTTTGAGGTTATCAAATGCTCTCTGGTATTGTTCCAACCATGACCAGACAGCATTTTTGCATGTCATCTCTATTAAAGGTGCTGATGACTCACTAAAGTCAGGAATATATTTGCCCAAAAGTTAACCATGCCAAGGAAATGATGTAAGGCTTGGACATTGTCTGGAGCCAGCATCTCAAGAATGGCTGCTTGTTGGAAGGGTCTGGTCATAAGCCTGTGCTGGTAAATAAATGACCTACATAAGTAACTTCTGGTAGCCTGAATTACATTTCAGAGGACTGAGCATTAAATTCACTTCACATGGTCTGTCCAGAACTTTCTTGAGGTTTCTGTCATGCCATGCTTCACCATTACCTCCAACCAGTAAATCATCCACTATTATAGCACACACAGATAACCTGAACAATTTGCCCCATTGCACACTGAAAGACATCACTGGCAGAATTTATTCCAAAAGGCATTCTGAGGAATCTGAATCTACCAAATGGGGTACTGAATGAAGTCAGTAGTGAAAATTTGTGATCAAGCATTACTTGCCAAAATGAACTCTTTTCATCCAAGACAGAAAAAACAATGGCATTTGGTTGGAGGGTGGCAATCTCCTCAACTGTATGCATAGGATGTTGATGTTTCCTTAATGCCTTATTCTAGTCTCTTGGGTCAATGCATATTCTGATTTCATCTGAATATTTCTTATGAGCAGCTACCATGGAAGATACCCACTCAGTTGATTCTGTGACTGGACAAATCACACCTTGCTGCACCATCTTGTCTAACTGGACCTTGACTTTGTCCTGCATAGCTATTGGAACTCTGTTTTCTGGTCTGACCATGGGATTGACCTCTGGATCTACTTTCATGGAGTACACAACTGCAGTTTTCCTAACTTGGTGTCAAAAACATCAGCATACTCTGAAAAAATAACATCACTGAAGCTGGAACTGGGACATGTGCTTACATGATGTACTTCTTTGGTAAAAAAAAAAGCAGCTTCATTCTTAAACTGTTTCTGAGACCTAATAATGACTGCACAGGTCTTTTGACTACATAAAATTGCAAGCTGTAATGGTTTCCAGCAGAATAGCATGAAAGCACTACTGAGCCTTCGGTTTGACTCTCTTCATCTCCATAAGCAACAAGCACCACACAATTAGCTAAATTAAGTCACCCACCAGCTGTCACTCTAGCAAATGTTTCTGCTGACATTACATTACACTTTGAACCAATGTCTACTTTGAGCTCAGTGGGATTGCCATTGATCAGGACAGTACAAAATACTTCATTCTTTGCCAACAAATCTACTGAATTAACATTTTCACCAACCACTGATACACCATCTACATAGAAAGTAGAGTTGCATCTTTTCTACATGATCAACTTGCTTTTTTGAGGGGCTTTTCATAATAACTGAATGAGGCTTGCTTGATTTACAAAACTTTAGAAAGTGGTTCCATTTTTTACACTTGTGGCATTGCTGAACAAATGCTAAGCACTTCTCTATCTTAGACTCATGATTGGCACCACAATTATGACAGTTAACCATAAGACTTGACTTGGGTTTTGCTAACTCACCCTTATACTGCATGGAGAATGCCTGTTTTGCTGAGCTAGTCTTGGAACTTGCTAGAAAGTTACTGGATCTCCCTGGAAGACCTGCAGGGACTGCAGCTGCCATGTGCTTAGGGGTCTGCTTCTACTTGCCATGTGCTGCATGCTGTGTGCGCTTCCTTTAGAGGCTGTTGAACTATGCTCTTATCACTTGCAAGCATACTTATGTGTCTTTCTGTGAGCTCATGGATTTGACAAATCTCTATAGCCTTGCTCAATGTTATATCACTGTTACAAAGCTAAATCTTTCTCACTGCAGCGTTATTAACATCACACACAAGCCTGACCATTATTAACTCAGGTTTCAAATCACCAAATCTGCATGTGTTGGCCTTATTTCTCAAGTCAGTGAAATAAGCTGCAAAGGTTTCACTTAGCTTTAGGTCTCTTGTGTTAAAATAGGTGCCTCTCTAATGTAACATTTGTCTGGGGGGGGGGTTGCACAATTCTCTAAATTTATGTTTCAAGCACTCAGGATCCTCTCTTGATTCAGCCAGTGCAAAAATATGGCAGTTCTCCCTCTCCTGCATATACTGCTGGTGCATACACAAATGAATGCTCTCTTTCAATGGCTTCTGACTCAGCTAAGTTAAGCAAAATGAATGCCCTTGTATGCGCATCTTTGTCAGAAGGAGCTGCTTGTATGAAAATATTGTATTCCTGCTCAAATGCTCTCCAATTCTCTGCAATATAATCAAACGTAAGTGGACTAGGTCTGCAAAATACCTCTGCCATATCAACACACAGTAGTGAAGGTGCTTGGAATTATATACGAACATGCACACATATAAACATGTCAGAGCTTGTAATTATGCCCAATAGCACAACAGACTCTTTGGAATAACTGCATTTTGCCAAATAAATCTCCATAGCACAAGAACACTTTAGAATCACTGTACTTTGCAAAATCTCTCCTTATCAGTGTAAGAAATACTTTGAAATGACTATACTTTACGAATAAACTGTACACAGCAGAAGAACCTCAGAGTAAGAATCACTTCAAAATGAATGCTCTTTACAAGTAAACTGTATATAGCACAAAACTTTTCAAAATAGCTGTACAGTGTAAGAAACACTTTGAAATGGTAGCACTCTGCGAATAAATGTACAAAGCACAAGAAACATTTTGAAATGGCTGTACTTTGACTGCACATTGCAAAATAACTGTACTTTGCACACAGCAAACTTTTTGAAATAATTGTAATGTAATAAAGCACCCTCTGCAAACACTTTGCACACACTGAGATACTACGAACAGTTCTAGTTATGCTTTGAATGGCTTCAGTCAATGTGAAATAGTAGTTTATACCCAAAACACGGTCGTTCACTAAAAACATGCATTCACCTTTCTCTTTAAGTTTATTTTGCCCTTTTACTGTACTCATTATGCCCATTTAACCTCTTATTATCCTCATTATACTTTTCTTGTGCTTGTTTTACTTTAAACATGCTTGTTATGCAAATCAGAGGTAACTCTGAGCCCCTTATGAATATTTCTGCTAGCTTTATCAAATATCATGGTTTCAAACATTTTGTTTAATTAATAATATATTTTGTGACTTTTGTTCGATTAATAATATGTATTAAGCTATTTGTTTAATTAATAAAGCATTTTGCATCTTACAAATGCTCTGTTTCATTTTCTTTTGCAAAATCATTGTCCATGTTTTGGTTACCTGAAGTTCATTTCTGACCCTTTCTGATTGTTTGACCTCTGTATCACTCAACCTGCTGAATCTGCCTTCATCTTCAACTCTGCACCTCATGGCTTGAAGAAGTTGCACTCTCAAGCCCGGTTCTGACACCATGTTGCTAGTCCGGTCAGGATAAAACAGATGGACATTTGTGGGTTCAGTTTAAGCAGCTTTATTACAGACAAACACATCAGGAATGAGACTTTATAACTTTTTTTTTTTTTTTTGAATATCTTTTTATTGACTTTTAGTTATATCATAACAAATCATATAAAACTATAATACAATATAAGTAAATAAAAAAAAAAATACAAACAGAAGTCACTTTACAATAAATTAACTATATACAGAACCCATCTATGCGAAGCTTCTACAAAGAAGGTTTAAATGCATTGTATTTATGATAGTATAAACTCATACACCATTCTCCATGTATCCCTCTGTAAAGGGTTTAGCCTCATGGAATACCACAAATATTTGTGAGCAGAAATATGCTTCCCAGCTATCTGTTTGAGTCCTTCCCAAGAAAGAGTCGATCTATCCTTCCAATTTAAGGTGATATAATATTTTATCAGCATAAAGGATGTTATAAGAAAGGGTATATTCTTAATGTCTTTGCCTACCGGGGAATGTGAAGGAGGGCTATTGCCAAGAAAGCGTGGATTTTCATAGCCCATTTTTCTAGCTTTACTCTGAGGGCACACCAGAGCTTGTATGAGCATTTGCAACCAAAAGATGTGAATGATATCTGCTTCTATCGAGGACAAAATTGGCAGAAGGAGGGACTTCATTGAACATCTTGTTTAGTAAAGTTGGGGTGTAGTATCGTTATTTATAATCATAAGTTGGGTAAATCTGAACTTTAGCAGGGGAATAGCTTTGGAAAATTTTTGGATGGCTTGGGCAATGGATTCAGAGGAAATCGAGGGTCTTTTTATCCAAAATCAGAATGGATAGCTTCTTTCGAGCATCTGATTGTAGAAATTAGTTTATAAGTTTGAGAGACCATTTTCTTTTACAAGTTAGTAGATTCCATAATACCTTACATAGTTCTATTTGGTGTTCATGAATGTCAATATCCCTCCAGAATTTATTACAGATGTCTTTTAATTGTCTAATCATGGTGGTATATTTGACCGAAGTTTAAGTTTATTTTTGATGGAAGAAGTATCTTCCGTCTTGAGTGAAAAGAAGTCCAGAACGGTTTTATTTTTGATCAGGGGGAATGAATTCAAGTTAATCAGCTTTTCATTTAGATTAATATTAGGATTAAGGTGTAAAGGTTGTAGAAGAAGAAAAGGTGAATATAGATTTAGGGATTTGAACAGGTTTTATATCTTTGATTTGGGACCATAAATCATTTTGAATTTTATACTTTCTTTTGCTGCCCAAGAAAGGTAGAGCCATGGGATTAAAGGAAAGCGTTTTGATATAATTGTGATACAGCTTGACCCAAGAAGGAGCCCAGGCATTTAATTCTTCTCTGAAAGTGGCAATGTTAATTATTCTACTGCTTCTATTTATTTCATACATTAGCCTAAAATCTGGGAGACCTAGACCACCTTTATCCTTAGGGTAAATAAGTTTTTGATAGCTTATTCTGACGGGTCTTGGGTGCCATATAAATTTCGAGAGATGAGTGAATATTATTGAAGGTTTTATTATTTATCAAAGTGTTGGTAGCATTCAGAACGATAGCAGTCTCGTAGGATATTCATTTTGATAATGGCTACTCTCGAGAAAACCGTAGTTTTAGTTGAATCCATCTTTCCAGATCTTTTGAATCATGTTCCAACATTTCAATATCCCATCCTGTTGTTGCATATCTCCAACTGTCTTGAATGATACTCCTAGGTATTGTAGGTTGTTATTAACTTTTATATTAGGTAAGGATCTTTCACTAGGTAATTGTAAATGTTAATGGGGAAGATCGTTGTCTTATCTATATTCACCTTATAGTTGGAGAATTTGGAGAAAGTTTGTAAGGCGTTGTTAATTTTGTTTATATCAGAGTTGGGAAGGGAGTAATAGATATTCAAATCATCCGCGTAAGCCGATAGAGGTAATTCGGTGTTAAACAATCTTGGAATATAATGGAATGTTCTCTGTTTAATTAGTAAAAGGAGAGAGGTTCTATATATAAGTTAAATAAAAGTGGTGATAAGGGGCATCCCTGCCTGATCCCATTATTAATCACTAACCTTTTGGAGCAATGCTTGTTTATTTGTAACATAGTATAAGCATTTTTATAAAGGGTGTTAAGAGTGTGGATAAACTGAGGAGGGAATTTAAATTTTTGTAAAACCGAGATCAGGAATTTTTTGTTTATTCTGTCGAATGCTTTGGATGCATCAATAGCGTAAATCGGGTATGTTTAACCAGTGATACGAAGACATAGCATTTAGGGTGAGGGTCTGGTCGAATGTTTGTCTGTGATTTATGAACCCTGATTGCTCTGGAGAGATGATTTTATAAACCACGGATTTCAATCTACTTGCTAAAATTGTTGCCAAAATTTTAATATCTATATTAATAATAGAGATGGGTCTATAGTTATTAGGGTTGGTACTGTCTTTATTCGGTTTGGGAATTAGAATAGTTCGAGATGCATTTAAGTGGGTCGTATACATCCTTCTGGATAATGAAATTAAAAAGGTGACATAGAATGGTTGTTAATTTATGACTAAAGGCTTTATAAAATTCGGCAGTAAAGCCATCTGGTCCTGGTGCTTTATTATTTTTAAGGTTATTGATCGCTGACATAGTATCCCTTTGATTGATCTCAGCTGCCAATAAAGATTGATGTTGTTCTTCTATAATTGGTATTGTTAGATTGTCAAGGAATAGGTTTAGTTCATGCTCGTCAAAGGTACAGTGGGTGGGGTTGTAAACTTCTTCATATATCTCTTCAAATATTTTTATTATGTCTTGTGTATTACAGATATATGTTTGATGAACCTTAATTTTTGAAATAGGGGGGGAGTTATTATGTTGGTTAATTAATCTCGCTAAAACCTAGAAGGGAGCTGAGCCCAGTGTGAGTAGTTAGCCAAGGTTCTGATTTCGTGGAAAGATAGGTTTTCAGCCTGTAGGGATACTAGTTTTATCTGTAGTTGATTAATCTCTTTCTCTAAGTCCAAAGAGTGGTTTTGAATTCGTGTTTCTAGGAGTTTTATTTCATCCTGTATATTCTTCTCTTTAGAGATGAGATTATTCCTGTAATAGGCGGCCTTATTGATTAATATCCCTCTGATCAGAACCTTGGTGGTAGCCCATGAAATATCAAATGGAGTGTTGGTGTCTTTAATGGCAAGAATACATTGGTCTAACAAGGTATCAATTTCTTTTTAATATCAGTCTTAGCTAGTAGATTAGGGTTAAGTTTCCAACATCTCAACAAATTGTTTGGGGGGGTAGATCTGGATTGATCTATAGTTAGAGTAATCTTTGAGTGATCAGAAAGTGATCTCGGATCTATGCAGACAGAAGATTTAAATTTAAATATGTCCGAAATTAAAAAAAAATCCAATCTGGACCAGGACTTATGACATTGTGAAAAAAAAGTATATCCTTCCTTATGCAGACTGCCAGCGTTGTTACAGTAGGGGTCAAATAGATTAAAATCATTTTAAATTCGAGATAGCAGAGGTGGCCTGTGAATTATATGAGGTAAGTTTATTAGACCTGTCTAAAATTGGATCCTGGATAGAGTTCCAATCTCCCTATTATAAAGTAGTGTCCTGGGAAGTTATGAAGGATATTGTATAGGTTCATTATAAATTTGTGCTGAGACGCAGGGGCATATATGTTTAAGACCACGATAGGTTTATCCAGGTTGTCTATTTTAGTTACAAAGTAGCACCATCTTCCTTCAGGGTCCGAGTCTTGTTTTAAGATAGTGTGATAGAATGGGTTTTAATAATGATAGCTACCCTAGTTTATTTGTACTAATCGCAGCTATAATATCCTTGATCCATTTTTATTATTTATACTGTTCCACTGTTCTTTTAACAAGTGTGTTTCTTGTAGGAAAATGCAGTCTAAATTGGTTTTACATAGATGAAGTATTAATTTTCTTTTGCTATCAGATTGTAGGCCTTTGACATTCCATGAGGCTATCCTCCACATAACAAACTTACCATTTGTAGAATACAATAGTGGTTAATCCTATCCAGTGTATCACAGTTTGGTATCAAGGGCATAAGAGATAACGTTAAATTATTTAGCAATAGATGGGTGACTCCTCCAGCGTTCTTCCCGTGCCTATCCACCTCCTCCTTTTTCCTGGAAGAGGCTGGAATATATAAAACTTTTGAACGAGTTGCAGTCAATCTAAATAACATCTTACTATCTACACAAATAAACATATGTATAATATAAGAAATATACATTCCAGCTTAACACGCTCAATTATGCAACAGCAAGAGAGCTAAACTGTCTCTAGCAACAATACCGACTAACTCATTGAGAGCAAATCTTAACCGTATATAGATACTACAAATTCTGAAAATAGATATTAGCAAGACTTCAACGATATACTTAATATGTTCAGAACCCTGTTAGTATTACCTACATTTTGTTCCTCAAGAGGATACATTTTTGACCAACTCAGGGTTGTGGGTACAAGTTTACCTAAAGTATGTGTTACTATACATCTCTATTCTAGCTTAAATCTTCAAACCTTCTGATGAGTAGTACTCACAAGATAACTTTATAACTCAAAAAGGTTTCGTCCCAGTCTTTGGGTGATTCGTTTATCAAAACAATGTGTTAAAAACTGTTATAAGAAGTACCAATTCTCAGAAGTGAGCTTTAGGGATGCATCCTATTATTTCCCTACCCATGTCCTTCCCTGATCTAGGAACCACTAGCGTTACAGAGTTAATTTTGTCCAGTACTATTATTTAACAGTAAAAGTACACCCCATGACATGGAACTATTAGGTCTAAGAGCCACTCGTGGTCGTAGGCCTGCATCTAGGACCTCAGTTTACTGCATCAGTGAAGGGTGGTAAGGCTGGACAGTACATTGTGTGCTGAACCAAAGCTATGCCACGTTGGGGCAGAAGATCCCTATGAGATGTTTAAGGCGCTAAGCACCTATGTATTTTTCTTTTCCCAGTAATTCATTATATAGGGGAGAAAGTAGTATAATAGCTCTCTTCTATGTAGTAAGGATAAAAAAAAAGGTTATTGAGTGGATTTTATCAGATAAGGAGCATATTATATAGAACTAAATTATGAGGTTACAAAACTTTACGGTACATACGCTACATCCTCCCACGTACAGCTATTCTGTCATAAATAGAGTCACTAGCTATAAAACGTATTTTGACATCAGGTTGAATGCTTTTAAGTGTATTTAAACAGATAGGGATTAAATTAAGCTGAGCCGAGCTATGGTAATATTGACCTTTGTATATTTCCTAAGGTCCAAAATAATTCCGACACTCATAACGTGATATACAGTACAGTACAAAATATAATAAGAGACATTCCAATGCATGTACGTTCTGATGACTATACAATATCATCGTAGTATCGCCAGAGGGGGGCTGCGTTATAACATGTTATCTTTCAGTCAGAGTATTCAGGTGCCCAGCATCGCCAGAAGGCAGGACCCTGCTATATACTCTCATAACATGTGTCAGCCAAATTCCCACTCATACACAGAACCAGCGCATCTGCAAATTAAAGAAACAATACTTCACATCCTGCCTAGCCCAATCCCCCAGGCGACATTCAGATGCATTGCTCAGGGCAAACACAAGTGACATACAGGTCATTCCATAAGTTATGAAGAGGAATAACTATTTTTAATGTATAACCTACCATGGCTAAGCAGCATGGATAAACTTGTAACTTGGCTGATCCCCACCTCACCGATAGGGTTTTAATATAATACCAGAATCGACGCATTAAAAACATTGCATGCATATTTTGAACCACAGAGATCTGCTGCTAATAATGAAGTACTGCAAAATCTAGAAAGCGGACAGCACAATGTATAAGTTACTATTCAAGTGGTGGCAACCTTTTCAAAAAATTTTAAACAACAAAATCTTTCTTGATAGCTACGCAATCTCTTCTATCTGCATTAACACATTCTGTTATACACTGCTCAAGGCTCCAGCAAGTCAAGTGCAGTCATCTGTTCCACAATTCCAACCTCCCAGCTAACTCCAAAACTGCCATCCCTCCGAGTCCTCCTTCACACATACGAAGACAGTACCTTTCAAAATAGACGTCCTCCTGCTACCAGAACCATAAATACAGGTCGGTATTCTGGGTATGTCTTCCTTCGTTGAGGTAATGCAACCAGGGATGAGCGAGACAGATGAATCAGCCATACACAGGATTTGTTATTTTGTCCTGTAGCTTTAAGGTTGCATTGCAGTCTGGGAGGTTACCGCAGGGCATTGAGGTCACGCAAGGTTCATACGCCTTCTGGGATTCGTAGTTAAAGGTGGTAAGGATGATTCCTCATGTCCACGAGGTAGCGTTTGTCATTTAAGGCTTCAGGAGACCATGAGAAGCGAGGGCCAAGAAACTAGACACTGTAGGCAGGATTTAAAATCTCAGGCCCATCTTCGATCTGGTACTTCCAAGGCGATGTCTTATTTTAAGGTAAGTGAATTCTTCTGGGACAAGACAGGCTTAGATATACGGGTTTTAATTGCAACTCATTTAATATTGTAACAGCAATGAATTGATAAGGACTGATTATTTCGTTTCCTTACCCGGGTTGATTCCGAAATGTTTGGTAAATATGATTGAAGCCTCTTCTTTATTGCAAATTGTGAATCTCTGATCCTGGGTTGAAAATGATAGATGGCTGGGGTACTTCATTTGGAACCTAATGTTTTTGTTAATAAGATAGGCACAGTATGGGGCTAATTGCTGTCTTGCCAGCTTGATTTGTTGTGGTAGGTCCTGTGAAATGGATATTTTCATACCTTGCCATGTTATTGTTTTTTTGAGCTTAGCTGCAGCTAACAGCTTGTGAACATGGTAGAAGTTCAGTATTTTAGCATACACAATTCTAGGGTTGGTGGCCATCGAGGGGGCTCTTAAAGCTCTGTGTGCTCTTTCTATTGTGATTTGTTTAACCTCTTGTTCATCCTCCAGCAAAAGTTTAAAGATGGATGTTAGTACTTCTGGCAGTTTGTTATGTTCGACGGTTTCATGGATACCTCTTATGATTAGATTGTTTCTTCTGGACCTAGCTTCGAGATCTAATATTTTTGAATGTAGTTCCTGAATTGATTTTTTATTTACGTTCATCTCATCTTGCAAGTTATCTATTTTGATGTCCTGGTCCATTATTTTGGATTCCATTTTGTCCAGCCTGGTTAATATCTTGTCTGTAGATGATCCGATAGCCTTTGTCTGGTCAGCTAGATTTTGTATCGCATCCTGCAAAGGTTGTAGTGCAGCTTTAAGGTCATCTAGGTTAGAGCTTTCTGTTTTACCTTTAGTTATACTAGCATTTTTATTAGTAGTGTCACCGGCCTTCTGGAATCTGGCTCTTTTAGAAGTGGAAGTAGAATCTTTCTCTGGAGAGTTAATAGCTGTAAATTTGGTTTTTGTAGTTTGGCTTTCCATATCTTCTGATGCTAGTGGCATTTTGATTGTTGATTGTTAAGAGTATGAAGCAGAAAGTTAGCAGAGCTCTTTTTTAATTTAGTTTCAGGTTCTTTGGCCCAGCCTCACACTGCACTGGATTCACATGTGGTCACCGGATGCAGAGGTAATCAGCAAAAATCCAGCCCCAAAGGTAAGAGTTTCAGATTTTTTTTTGCCTCCAGTATGTGATACGAAGTGTAGGTCTATTTAATCCATATTTTTGATGAGAAGATTGTTAAGACTTACATATATAATAAGCGGAGAAGTATTTACGTGGTGCTCTCCTGAGTTTCAGCACTCCTTACAGGACAGCGGCCATCTTGGTTCCCAGGAATGAGACTTTATAACTTGAACTTAAATAAACTTGTAAACAAACTGACTACCACACTCATACATGTTAACATTCTGACTATTCTCTCAAAATGGCACTGCTGCCTGCACATGCTCACTTTTTATATGCACGTGCCTACATCTGAAAATGCTTCTTAAAGGTACAACACACACTCTGTTCTACAACAGGTGACTTCCAAACCCTGGATCCTACCAAATTCAGCTTTGACAAGGGCAGATCCTGCCTGTTAAATATGGTGGATTGTTTTGAAAATGAGACCAAGGCCATTAATGTGGGTAAATCTGTGCACACAGCATACCTTGACTTGGCAAATGCTTTCAATACAATCCCATACTCAGGCATTACCAGTACACTTAGCAAACTGAATGTAAACCCCTTTGTTATAAGATAGGTTGCCAACTGGCTGACAGACCAGACACACACTATCAAAGTGGGTGACTCCACAGCAACAAACAGACCTGTTGCCAATGAGCTGCCACAGAGGTCAGTGCTTGGCTCCCTACTATTTGGTATATACTTCTCAGAAGTTCAGGTCAAAACTAAGGGGTTGTGCCTGAGCAGATTTGCAGACAACTGCAAACTAGGTGCAATTATTTAATCCCCAACTGATGTCAGTATACGCCAGGAGGGTCTTACACAGACCAGTGACTGGTGTCTTAGTCATGGTCTCAAACTGAATGCAAAGAAATGCATCAGCATTTTCTTTGGCACAAACTATATCCCTTCACACTATCAAATCAACAACAATACCCTAAGTACCCACAAAGTGGTAATGGACCTGGGATCACAAGTTGATGGTGACCTTAACTTCGACCACCATGTGTCTACTGTAGTAAGGAAGACTTTTTAGCACACTTGATTGGTAAAGGCATTGCCTTGAGAGCAAAAGAAGTTATAACCCCTCTTTACTCAGCACTAATCTGGCCCTTAATTGAGTATAATGCCCCATTCGACATGTACCGAACAAAGCACCTGCGACAAATGGAAAGACCTCAGAGGCTTCTAACAAAAAAGATCAAGGAACTCCAGCATGTGCCTTACACAGACTGACTACAGTCCCTGTCACTATACTCTGTATTATGTAGACTTCTTAGGGAAGTCTTATGCCTAGCTTATAGAGCAATCTCAGACCCAAACCTAATGAACTTGCTGCATATCTGTAAATCAAATGAGACTAGGGCTACCTGTTCCAGGGACCTAAATATGGACTTAAATAGGACATGCTGGAGGGACAGATTTATCTCCCATTGACAGCCACATCTTTGGAATGGGCTACCAATTCATGTGAAACAGAGCACTTCTATGACACTGTTCAAGAGGAACCTGGGTGAGTGGATGGGGCACCATAAATTCTTACTGGATAGTGTCCAAAACTCTCCTGGACATGGGCAGCCATTACTAAATGCAGTCTTGGGTATTAACTAATATTTCTATGCTATTAAATTGGGATGAAACAGCTAAGCTTGAAGTGACCTCTGGGTTGATACCCTAAAAATCTCCTATGATCCTATGAAAAGTAAATAAAGAACTGCTTCGATTACCCAAGCTTCTTCTTTCTATGGAGGTAAAAATCTCAACTGTCCATGCACATTCAACAAATACAGACTATATTCGCCTCTACTGAGAAACTTTTGGAAGTTTACGGATAGTGTTACACACAGATATTGGGTTGTTATGTGATGGTTTTAAATGTAGGAGGTGGTTTGTTTGCAGAGTGATCATAGTTAAACAGTTTCATGTATGTGGTTCAATGTTTCCTGAATTGATAATGTGAGTCTTTGCTGTATTCAGCTTTCATTGTTCTCAGCCTGATGTTTTACAATTCAAACATCTGGCACTTCGATGGTCTAAAGTAGACCAAGCCATTGATCTATATATATATATATATATATATATATATATATATATATATATATATATATATATAAATCTTGCTGTTTTTTTTAATACTGTATCGCTTTTTGTTGTATAGTAAAACAGCATAAGGTAAACGCTGATTGCTTACTTATCTGCAACCATAGTAAGGTAAATCTTGTTTTTTTTTTAATACTGTACCGCTTTTTGTTGTATAGTAAAACAATGTTAGGCAAACGCTGATTGCATACTTATCTATGTATAAAACGAGCACAAGTGGTTGAGAGATAGTAGCTTGATACCTAGCAATGTCCATACACTGAACAGGTTACAATAATCTATTGTATGTTGGTTTAGCGGTCAATGCATTGTGCTAGTCAACCTCAACCTAGTATTGTGCGTATTTCTTGTGAGTGCTAGTCAGAATATCATAACGCAACCCATGCATGTGTGATGTGTACGCGATGAAACGCTAACTAATTTCAGACCTGTGTTTCATATATTCTTGGGGTTACTGGCCAAATATACTTAAAAAAACAGCAACCCTTGCATGTGCAATGGTTAAGCGTTCAGTGTACATCACCTACTAGCCCTAAACCTGTACTACATGCATTTAATAATTTAAAAGGAAGAGAACTGCAAGGACTTCCATACTTAATTAAGAGTGTACGATATTGTATAACTAAGAGCAATGTTTAGCCGGTCCTAAAGAAACACAGTTCAGCTACCTCACTGTAGCTTGCTGAGAGTTCTGGGCAACAGCAGCCAAAAATGCCAACCTCAGCACGTGTTCTACTGGGATTTCCTAAGTAATATCCTGTTCAAAAATGCTTTCCCAATTCTGTTTAAAGGTATAGCTCACTGAAATAACACCTAGCCCATATCACTCTGCTTTTTTAGTGGAACTAGACTATTTGTTTTCCCTTGAAAGTTTATTGTATAACATGTTGCTGTGAAACATTTGTGGTCTTAACTCTTTGTGATACTGGTTATGCTTTGCTGTGTGGCAATGTTTTCTCTGACCTGCTTACTAGAGTGCATTTTATTGTATAGACTGAGGTGTGATGCCTATGCTGATTAGAATACTTCTGTTTTAACTGTAATATTTTAAAGTATATGCTATTGTGAGCCAATGTGTTTTTGTAACTGTTTATCTAAAGTGCAATTTTCTCTCTCTACATTCTCTCCTCTTCTCCATCTTTCCTACCCTGCAATACTCTGACTGCGCCTGGCTTGGATGCCTACATCTAACCTAAAACATAACAAACTATATTGCCTCAACCCCGCATGGGAATAGGACTAAGCTCCTCATAGAAGAACTTAGAAAGTATGTACAACAGCTGCTAATCCTTGTATTATTAAAGAATCCTAAAGCCCTGCTAGGTATTCAGTATGCTCCCTTGCCAGGAAACCCAGCAGCCAAATACTAATTAACCCTGTACCTCCAATACTAGCCCTCCTCTAGGCCACATTTTGCTTTACCAGACTCTCTCCCTATAACACAACCCAGCCTTGGGATCTTCCCTGGTGAAACCACAAGTGCATTTCAGCATTTGTCCACTATTCCTGACTTCCCATATCTTTTACTTTACTCTCCAGTATCTCATACATGTTTTAACTCCTCTATCTTTCTTTTTCTCTCTCCCTCTTCTAAAAGTCGTTGCCAATTCCTTCCCACTAAATCTCCAGTCCCTTGTACTCACCTTCTCCATTCAACAGTTTACTGATAGATTCTCGCCCTCATTCTGTCTTCCTTGGCTCTTCCCGCTCCGTTCACCCCGCTCCCCTACCCTGCCCCCAATTTCCACCCGCTCCCGCTACCTCTACATTTATACCTTCACAACCACACCTACTATATCACCTATCCAATTACACTCCCAACTCTCTGTATATCCACTCCCTTCCCTGCCCATTCTAACCATCACTCATCCACCTAGAAAACCCTACCGCACTAATTAGTCTCCTCAACTCAGGCTTACACCCTCTACCTAACTCCACCCATATAAGCCTTACTCTATACTTTCCTCCCACAATTATTCAGAGACATACCTACTTCTAGTAGACAGAACCCTCCTAAGTCTACTTGCAACAACTTAGCAACTCTTTACTATCATCTTCATTTCTTTGCTTTTCAGATCCAACTTTAAAATGTTCCCAAAACCCATATCCTCTTCCACTCTACTACTACTTCTACTCAATATAGTCTACATTTACTACCTCACCCAGCCCAAATACATTAACCACTCACAGGCCTTTCACATAACAATACATCTCAACTCACCTCCTTTAAAACCACACACCACAATATCTCCCCATCTTTCCCTATACAAAGCTATCTACTCTTTACTTATAAACTTATCAACACTCAAATTAATCATACCACCATAGTAGCTAACAAACCCTTTACCTACATAATAAAGCCCAACCTAAACTTTAAGCAGTTCAAATACCTCTCCAACCCAACCCTATATCTAATAACCACTCTATTATCAGGAGATATCCACCCCAACCCAGGCCCCTCCACCTCTACCAACACAGATACGTCTATACTATTCACCTCTCTAAACTCCCAAAGCATAGTCAATAAAGTACCAAACCTTCATGCTTGACTTACACATAATAAACCTGATACCCTATTTATCTCTGAAACTTGGTTAAAACCCCACATAAAGGATCATGAAATTACACCACCAAACTACTCAATCATCAGAAAAGATAGATCCAAAAAAAAGGAGGCGGGGTTGCTCTACTATACTCATCCTCCTTGTCAGTCACCCCTTATAACAACCCATCCCCAGTTTCAATAATGCTGAACTACTCCTATCACTACTTCAAGTCAATAAATACAAGCACATATGTGTAGCCTCCCTTTACATTCCCCCTGGAGATAATATTACCACACTCGAGAATATCCTATCCTGGCTCTCCAACATTAGCAATGAAATCATAATTTTTGGTGACACCAATATCAATTGGTCATCCATTCATTCTTCCACAAACCCACTTAATATCAACCTTTATAACTTCTCACAACTAATTAACAACATTACCCACCCCTCAAAAGCTCTTTCCAAGGGTAGCATTCTAGACTGCATTCTAGTCTCTCACCCTCATTATTTCTCTGATAGTGGTACACTTCCAGACTCCCTTAGTGACCACCTGCCTATCTTCACATATCGACTACCAGCACCTTTACTGAGAACACATAATTATATTACTACCCGCAACCATAAAAACTTCAACCCAATAGCTTTCTCTGACTCTCTAAAAGTAGTTGACTGGAACATTTTAAAAACTTTACCTCTAGACAATGCCGTGGCCCACTTCAGCACAACCTTCCTAAACCTTCTAGACTACCATGCTCCTATAAGGACTAAAAGAATAAAACTAAAAACAACCCCCTGGTTAACCAAAGACACACTAAAAGCCATGTGACATAGAGACAAGGCCTGGGCACTTTATCATAAAAATAAATCTCCACTCACCCATAATGAATTCAAAACACTTAGAAACAAAGTAAAAAGGCTTGTTATCACTGATCGGCAAAATTACTTTTCCATACTCCAAAATACTAATAAAACAAATCCTCAAAAATTCTGGAAAGGAATCTCTTCCCTTATCAATCCTGGCAAAATAGCCAACCCCAGCCCAGACCCTAATGCTTCTGACATGGACTTGGCTACACAATTCAACTCTTTTTTCATTAATTCTATTTTCAAACTAACCTCCTCATTCTCTGATACCACCGCATCCTTGACTTCACCCTCATCCTCCTCTACCTTTCCCTCCACTCCCATCACCACTCTTACTTCTCTCCAATACCACCACCCTCAAATACCCTACCCCCCTTTCTCACTAAAACATATTCCCACATCTACCATAAAAATCTCCTCCAGAAACTAAAGCCATGCTCTAATGCCCCAGACAATATTCCTTCATACTTCCTTAGCATAGCTGCAGAAGCCATTGCCTACCCTATTAGTATTCTAATCAACCGCTCTATCCAAGAAAGCATAGTACCCCAAATTTGGAAAAAGGCCTTTGTCATACCTTTGCACAAAGGTGGCAATAATAACAATACTACAAACTTCCGTCCCATAGCTATTCTGTCTCCCATCTCTAAACTCCTAGAAAAATGTATCCATTTGCAGCTCCTGCCTTACCTCTTAGACAATCACCTGCTGACTCCAAATCAGCATGACGTCAGACCCGGCCATAGTACTATGACAGCCCTCCTCTCCTTCTTAGAAACTATAAATAAGGCCCGGGACTCTGGACACATTGTTTCTACCCTGCTACTGGACCTCTCAAAGGCCTTTGACACTATCTCTCATAAACTACTCCTAAATAAACTCTCCCAACTTAACTTATCTCCTTCCTCATTAAACTGGCTCTCTAGTTACTTATCTAATAGATCTCAAGCAGTTAAATGGAAAAAGCCACCTCCTCATTCCTTAACACCCCAACTGGGGTCCCACAAGGTTCCATATTGGGTCCTCTTCTATTCAACATCTTCATAAATGACTTCCGTAGTTCTATCCCATTCTCTAATATTATTCAATATGCAGACGATTCAGCTATTATCTGCTCTGCCACATCCATCCCTGTACTCCAAAAGCTTACACAAGATGCATTTTCAATCACTGAACAATGGATGAAAAAAATCACCTAGCACTAAATGCCTCTAAAACCAAATTAATGGTATTTACTCCCTCTAAACACGTCTCTATCAATCCAAACTCTTTTTTAATCACTAGTAACAACAACACATCCTTGGAATTGGTGCCAGAGGCTAAGTTACTTGGGGTTCAAATTGATAGTCAGCTTAAATTCAACTCCCACGTACAAGTTAACATAAAAAAAACTCATCAAAAACTAGGCATGCTGTACCGACAAAATCGTTTCCTTACACCCTCTACTAAAATCACTCTCTCTTC
The DNA here is from genome assembly GCF_019279795.1 of Protopterus annectens. NCBI lineage: Eukaryota > Metazoa > Chordata > Ceratodontiformes > Protopteridae > Protopterus > Protopterus annectens. Next base: position 1,432,531,401 of record NC_056746.1, on the reverse strand, counting down.
CACATTCCTGATTCCCTCTCTTCTTTATGGAGCCTCACTCCTGACTAACCTACAATCTTCCCTCAAAACACAACTTTCCTCATGCTACAATAAAATAGCCAAATTCGCTACTAGTCATAAAGCATCTACTCACCATTGTTCTTCTCTCCACAAACTAGAATGGCTAGAACTACCCAACCAACTCATCTATTCTCAACTTACTCTTGCTCATAAGCTCATTTTCAAACCCTTCCTTTGTCTATCTCTTTCCTCTGCCTTTAAAATGCACATCCCCAACAGAGTAATCAGAACTAATAACCAAAACCTAATTGAGTTATACAAACCAATACGACCCCCAGGTAAAAATCTCCTATCCTATAGTCTAGCACGTCTCTGGAACTCCCTACCTCCAGCTATTCGTACCACTTTCAACCACTTTACATTCAAAAAATCCCTTTGCTCTCATCTACTAACCCAGTGGGAATGCTCTTGCACCCATCCTTCATAAATTAAGACTGCCTTTACCTCTTTCCTCCTCCATACCAACAAGAATTCAAGACTGCCTTTACCTCCTTCCTCCTCCTTACCAACAAGTTCCTTGTTTCTACCTCTCCTATAGTATTACTTTGTATTCTTAGCTAGCTACCAAACTCAAAATGGCTTTCAGTATCTCTATTGAAATGTTTCCATTTTCTAGTCAGTTTCATCAGTAATGTCACCTAAATGTTATACTCTTACTATATAATTTTGTAAATACTGTAATATGAATTGCTTTTATAGTATGTACCATCTGTAATGCTCATCACTAGTATGATGCTTAACTATGTAATTTTGTAAATATTGTAATACATATCCAAAAACTATGTAACCTTGTTTCTGGAGCTTTTCTCCCCAGGACTCCATTGAAAACGGGTTCATCTTGGCCCAATGGACTATCCTGGTAAACCAACTGCAAATAAATAAATAAATATATCTATATCTATATATCTGTATCTATCTATCTATATATATATATATATATATATATATATATATATATCTAATGTATATCGGGTCAATATTATATATTCGAACGCTTAAAAGTATGAATCGCTAAAGATCGAACTTTACTGATTGAACTTTTAAATGTTCAACTATATTAAAAAATTAAAAAAACAAAACAAAAAAAAAGAAAAACTAAAGGGTGTAAGCAGCACCCTCCCACACCTCCCCGCTACTTAAATATACCAACTCCAAGATCTCGGTGCAGTGTAGGAAATGGGACATTTTCCATTTCCGCACTGTTGTGCACTGAAGTGCAATCTCTGAGTTGGCATATTTAAGTAGTGGGGGGTGTGGGGGGTGCAGGGGGGGCTTGCTTAAACCTTTTAACTGCTGGTATTGCAGTTATTTACTTCGGTACTTTTTGCTTCTATTTTATTTTTTTTCCACCTCTTTAAATGCATACCTCTCAACCTCCTAGAATAAGAAATCTGGACAAAGCCAATAGTCTAACATAATGTGGTGATAAAGGCACAGAAATAGGGACATTTTTTAGATATTGCTCTTATAAACTTAACAAGTTGCTAGAGTAACAGGTTTTATGTTACCATACATTATCTGAAGTATATGATGTCTGAAACTCAAATTTCTGTCATTATCTTATTATTTCTGTGTTTTGTCAGAAAACTACATATTTAATGAGGAACAGACCAAAAATCTTCTTCTACTTTTGGCTGCTCCTGTTAGGGGTCACCACAGCGGATCATCTCTTTCCATTTCTTCCTGTCCTCTGCATCTTGTTCTGTCACACCAACCATCTGCATGTCCTCTCTCACCACATCTATGAACCTTATCTTAGACCTTCCTTTTTTCCTCTTATCTGGCAGCTCTATCCTTAGCATCATTTTCCCAATATACCCAGCATCCCTCCTCTGTACATGTCCAAACCAATGCAATCTTGGCTCTCTGGCTTTTTCTCCAAGCCATCCAACCTGAGCTGACCCTCTAATATACTGATTCCTAATCCTGTCCATCCTCATCACACCCAATGCAAATCTTAACATCTTTAACTCTGCCACATCCTGCTCTGACTCCTGTCTTTTTGTCAATGCCAGGGTCTCCAACCCATATAACATAGCTGATCTCAATACCCTCTTGTAGACCTTCCCTTTCACTCTTACTGGTACCCGTCTGTCACAAATCACTCCTGACACTTTTCTCCATCCACTCCACCCTGCCTGTACTCTTTTCTTCACCTCTCTTCACACTCATCATTACTCTGAACTGTTGATCCCAAGTATTTAAACTCATCCACCTTCACCACCTCTACTCCTTGCATCCTCGGCATTCCTCTATCCTCCCTCTCATTCACACATGTATTCTAAGTCCTGCTGACCTTCATTCCTCTCTAGAGCATATCTGCACCTCTCTGGGGTCTCCTCAACCTGTTTCCTACTCTCACTACAGATCACAATGTCATCCACAAACATCATAGTTCACAGGGACTCCTGTCTGATCTTGTCTATCAACCTGTCCACCACCTTTGCAAATAAGAATGGGCTCAGAGTTTATCCTTGATGTAATCCCACCTCCTACTGCAGACCTCACCACTGTCACACTACCCTTGTACATATTCTGTACCACTCTTACATAAGTCTCTGCCACTCCCGATTTTCTCATACAATACTACAACTCCTCTCTAGGCACCCTGTCATATGCTTTCTCTAAGCCCACAAAGACACAATGCAGTTCCTTCTGACCTTCTCTATACTTCATCAACACTCTCAGAGCAAACATCGCTTCTGTAGTGCTTTTTCCAGGCATGAAACCATACTGCTGCTCACTAATCATCACCTCTCTTCTTAACCTAGCTCGACTACTCCCATAACTTCATGCTGTGACTGATCAGTTTTATCCATCTGTAATTACTACAGCTCTGCACATCACCCTTATTCTTAAAATTCACTACCAAAACACTTTTTCTCCATTCCTCAGGCATCCTCTCACTTTCCAAGATTTCATTAAACAAATCTGGTTAAAAACTACATTGCCATTTCACCTAAACACCTCCATACTTCCACAGGTATGTCATCTGGACCAACAGCCTTTCCATTCTTCATCTTCTTCATAGCTATCCTTACTTCCTCCATGCTAATCCACTGCACTCCATGATTCACTATCCGCACATTATCCAACCTTGTCTCTCTCTCATTTTCTTCATTCTTCAGCCCCTCAAAGTACTCTTTCCATCTGCGCAACACACTCTCCTCGCTTGTGAGTATGTTTCCCCTCATTATCCTTTATCACCCTTACCTGCTGCACGTCTTTACTAGCTTGGTCCCTCTGTCTAGCCAGTTGGTACAAGATTTCTCCCTCCTTAGTGTCCAATCTTTCATACAACTCTTCATATGCCTTATCCTTAGCCTTCACCACCTCTCTCTTTGCCATATGCCTCATCTCCTTATATTCCTGTCTACTTTCTTCATCTCGCTGACACTCCTACTTCTTCTTCTTCACCAACCTTTCTCTGTATACTCTCCTGTACTTCCTTATTCCACCACCAGGTCTCCTTGTCCTCCTTTCTCTGTCCAGATGTCATACCAAGCACCTTTCTAGCTGTCTACCTTACCAGCTCTGCTGTAGTTACCCAGCTATTCGGTAACTCTTCACTGCCACCCAGTCCCTGTCTTAACTCTTCCCTGAACTCCACCTCATAATTACCCTTTTTCAACTGCCACCATTTGATCCTTGTCACTGCCTTCACATTCTTCCTCTTCTTCTTGATCACCAACGTCATCCTACAGACCATCATCCTATGCTGCCTAACTACACTTTCCCCTGCCACCACTTTGCCATCTCCAATCTCCTTCAGACTGGCCCTCATACATAGGATGTAATCCACCTATGTGCATCTTCCTCTACTCTTGTACGTCACCCTATGCTCCTCTCTCTTCTTAAAATAGGTATTCACCACAGTCATGTCCATCCTTTTCGCAAAATCTACCATTTGACCTTCTGCATTCCTCTCCTTAACATCATACCTACGCATCATTTCCTCATCCCCTTTGCTCCCTTCACCAACATGCCCATTGAAATCTGCTCCAATCACCACTTTCTCACCCTTGGGTACACTCACCACCACTTCATCCAACTCACTCCAACATTTTTCTTTCTCATCCATGGCACACCCAACTTGCAGAGCATATGCAGTAACAACATTCATCATCACACCATCAATTTCCAGCTTCATAAACATCACTCTAAATGACACTCTATTCACCTCCAAAACTCTCTTAGCATACTGTTCCTTCAGGATAACCCCTACCCATTTCTCCTCCCATCCACACCATGATAGAGCAATTTGAACCCACCTCCAATACACCTAGCCTTACTCCCCTTCCATCTGATCTCTTGCACGCACAATATATCAACCTTCCTTCTATCCATCATATCAGCTAGCTCTCTCCCTATACCAGTCATACTGCCAACATTCAAAGTTCCTACCCTCACACTTCCCCCTATTCTTCTCCTTCTCCTTCAGCCAACAGTAGCCCAAGTTCCACCAACACCTTGTTGGCTTACCATGCTGGTGGCAGTCGTTTTTAACTTGGGCCTCGACTGATCTGGTATGGAAATCTGTATTGTAGTCCACATATGTCATTTGGCAAAAGTTTTACAGCAGATGCCCTTCCTGATGTAACCCTCCCCATGTATCTGGGCTTGGGACCAGCACAAAGAAATGCACTGGCTTGTGCATCTCCAGTGGTTGGGGAACAGACCAAAAATATGAGGCAAGAATTTGGGCATTCTGCAAAATTCAGAGGTATGACAAGGGAGAAAGTAAGTGTGTGTGCCTGTGTGTGTGTGTGTCAGTCAAAGCTCTCAACCTCTTAGCACAAGAAGTCTGGGCATAGCCTTAATTAATGGGAGGACAACGAAACCAATTTTAAATATTGCTCTTATAAATTTAGAAAGTTACTAGAATAACAGGCATTGTGTTACCATACATGTTCTGAAGGAAATTATGTCTGAAACTCAAATTTCTATCATTACCTTATTATTTCATTCTTCTGTGATTTGCCATAAAACTACATATTTTATGAGAAACAGACCAAAATTATGAGGCAAAATAACAAGGGTGTATTGTGTGTCTAAAGGCCATAGCCATGGTCAAGGTACACTTTTTGCGCAGTGTGAAAATAGGGAGTTCCACATTTTGACTGTCACACATTGCTATGGTTTGTGCTCCACATGAAGAGATGTAACTGAGTAGTATGTGTAGAACTAGTGACTACGTTATGACAATTAGCCTGCAACTTTCCCATCTACTTTCAGCAAAACGTCTGGTTCAGAGAATTGGTTGCCTTGATTACTTGATTAGAGGAAGCATCTCCTTGATATTTATGAGCTTGGATTTGCCCTTGGTGTCCCCGCCAAGAAAACGTTTATCCCTCCTGAAAGTACACGCACGTGTCTGTGGTGACTGCCTGTTTTGGAGGTGGGAGGAAGAAGGAGAGACCTGGATTTAAGGATGTCTGTTGTCTCAACCAAAAGATTTCTCTTCTGACAAACTCCAGGACTGGGATTTGAAAATATAAAGGGTGTTGAATCTGGGACCAAACAGATTTCAGATACCACTGCATCTTTCTCACGTGGAGTCTTGCCATGAGACCCAAGGTCCCAAAGGTATTCCCCTAACAGTACCCAAAGACTGTGTGGAAAAAACCTTAGAAATAGATCTAAATAGAGATCTTTTTTTTTCCTGTGGGAGAAAAGCTCTTTGAACTGACATGTCTAGTTGACATACCAAGAACACAATCCTGTGTGAGGGAGTCGAGAAAGATTTTTGAATATTATTTTGGAATCCTAGATTGTGTAAGAGATCTCTCACCCGATAGAGAGATTCCAGTCACTTTGAAAAAAAACTCTGCAAAGATAAACAAGTCATCTAAATATGGAAAAATGTGGATACCCAGTAGCATGCAATGAGCTGTAAATGGAGTTAAACATTTTCTGAACACTGTTGGTGCAGTGGACAGTCCAAAAGGTAAGGCAGAAAACTGATAATGTGATCCAGACACACAAAACCTCAAGAAACATCTCAATTCTGGATGCATATGGATGTGATGATAAGAATTTTGTAAGTCTTATGTTACCGGGAAATTTGAAAGAGGAAGAAGAGGTACCTACATGTACAGACTGAAGGCACTTTCATTATACTCTGTATCACATAGACTGCTTAGAAGCGACTTATGCCTGGTCTACAGAGTAGTCTCGGACTGCTCCTTAATAGAAATCCTGTACATCCACAAATCTAATGGGACAAGGCTCACTCACTCTATAGACCATAACCTAGCCTGCAACATAAACAGGGCTTGCTGGAGAGACAGATATGCCTCCCAGAGGCTGTTACTCCTCTGATACAATCTCCCAAATCAAGTTAAACAGAGCTCCTCAATGACCAGATTTAAGTGTAACTTGGACAATTGGATGGGAAACCCTAAATTCACGTTGGGGGTTTGACCTATGTGATTTTTGGATAGGGGCAGTTGGTGCTGATCTAAAACTCATGCACTAATATGGGCTATTTTCTTGGTCTATGAAGGAACAAGGGTAAAATGTAGCTAGGCTTGTAAAGGCCCTAGGGCCAATAACCTATTAACGACCTATGATCCTATGAATAGGTTGTGAAGTGAAATCATTTTGAATTTGGGCAGTGTGAGAAAGAGGTTTGGGAAAGAAAGAACCAGAACTGATTTTCAAGTATTTTCTTTCTTTGATACTAGGAACATCCATTAATAAAAGCTCTTCTCCATCTGAGAAAGAGGAACTGGTTCTATCACTCTTTGGGACAGCATGTGATGAAGAACAGGTGGAAACAAAATAGTCTGATATGGAGGATGATGAATGACCTCATGGAAAGAAGAAATTTCCTCACACTGCCACTGTAACTGATGAATGATCTTTAGAACCCACTTGTCTGAAAAATCTGTTGCCAAAGAAAAGAATTGACAGCCAAACTTTCTAGAAGAAGAAGAAGAATAAAAAAGGGGCCAGGATGGGAGAGGGTTACAAGTCATTCAGACTTGTTGGACTGTCCCTGGTTTTGGGAGGTCTGAGACTTCTTTTTGGAACCCCCTTTGCCATTTCGTTTTAAACATCTGTTTTCCTGAATTTTGTTGAGACTGTTTATTCTATTTTTGGCCAAAATTGGATGAGGAGATAAAACTGGAAAAAACGGCTGAAAAATATTAGATTCCCTTGATCAGCTTGCCCCTTTCATCATGCTTTTTGATCACCTCTGCAGAAGGACAGCCAAATACTAAATCTCTATCCAAAGGAGAATTTAAAATCTCATTTTTGTCATTTGGGATGTTCTGAGAATGCAGCCATGCAAACCCCTCAAAACAGTAACAGTGGTCATAGCCCTGGAAGAAATATCAACATGCATACACTGCAAATGAGGAGTGACCTGTGCAATAGAAGAAACTAAATTATTTAAAGCATATTTTCCCCTCAAAAGAAGAAACTGTACAAACTTTCACAATTAGTATACACTTTTTCCATACCTACTCTATGAACTTAAAGATCTGTATGATACTAAAATAAACTGGATGAAACTGGAATTAATGTATTTATCTTTTAACTATCCACAACATGTGCTGAATAGCTGTCAGTCTCTCTTTTGTGTGCCAAATCTTCTTGTACCTTTTAGAATAAAAGTCTGCATACACTACAGTTTGGTTAAAATGTTTTATGTACTGTAGAGATAGATCTCAACAACATCCAAACAACATTTTATTGTCTCCAGTAGCAGTGCTGATAAATTGATATAGATTGAATTATAATGTTTGCACTTTCTGCACTCATTATACTGTTTATAAATTCTGTGAACAATATCTGAATCAACTCTCACTGACTCCAATAAGTGCTTATAAACTGAATTAGACTGAATTATAATGTTTGTAGCTTCTGCACTAATTATACTATCCTTAAATTATGTCAACAATATCCAAATCAGATATTACTGTCTACAATAAGTGTTAATAAACTGAAATAGACTTAATTATAATGTGTGCAGCACTCATTATACTCAGAATTATACCTTTCCTCCTGAATAATATAATTAACATTTTGGCATGCTGAATATCTGTCCTGACTTCTGTCGTCACTCTCTAATGTCTGTACTAAACGTCTGTGGACTGCTCTGCAATGGCTTTCTGCATATCATTCTGAACTAACTAATTAACTGACTTCTGTGTCTGAAGTATCTCTCCTAATAATAATAAAACCCTGTAAATTTCCTAGAAGTTCTAAAGACCTTGTTAACTTTGGTTCCCAAGTCTTTTATCATCTAAACAAGATTTGTTTGTACTTAATGTACTATATATTTTTTTAGCACATTTTATTCTCAGCAGTATTCTTGACTGAAAGTTATTCATTTGTTCTGAAACATTCCTTTCTATCAAAAAGTACATGTGAAACATTAAAACATAAAATGAAGATATAGGCCTGTTTTAATAGGGCTGCATTTTTAGGCCCATGCTGTATTTATGCATAATAAACTACATTTAAGTGAAACCTAATCTTATAACTATGAGTAAGTTTCCCATTCTTATCAGAAAGAGTAGGATTGGGGTATGTGGCTAGGATGCTATTAGGTTAGCAGCAGATTTCACTTGCTCTGCTATGTCTTTTTATTTCTGACAAGAAATTATATTTTCATAATATCCTATTTGATTTTTTTCAAGTGGATATAAATATTTTAAGATGCTCTGAAGGATATCATCATTTTTTTTTTAGTTTTTACTATTTTCCTGTCAATGTTTTATCTGGCGGATCTCTTCACACACAAAGCTGAAATGAGACATACAAAAGCAAATGCTCAGCACTCTTCTATAAAGAAGAAGATTTAGGCAGTTCTTCTCAACATACAGAAACTTTCAGTAAAAATGGATAAAATGGATAATAAAATAGATAACTTTAAAGAAAATTGTTCTAAGCAGATGGAACAAATTCTTAAATTTTAAAACAACAAAAAACCCAAATATCTTACATCGAAGATTCATTAAATTACATTGAAGTGAAAACAAATGAAAATGAAAATAATATAGAATTTTTACTGAACTATAATAGTCTTCTGCAGAATAAAATTGATGACTTGGGAAACAGTCTCGGAGAAACAATATACATATCTCTGGTCTGCCTGAAAAAACTGAGGGAGAGAGTATGATAAATGTTCTAAAATCCTGGCTCCCTAAGACATTAGATTTGCCTGAAGCTATGTCCTATGGCATTGAGAGAGCTCACAGATCCTTGTCTTTCTCAAAAATTAATCCTCTGCTGGGATCTACCATTGTCAGTTTTTTTTCTTCTCAGGGCAAATAATTAATTCTTAAATCAGCTTGGTCTAAAGCTCCAGTTAAGATACAAGATAAAATAATAAGGTTTGATAATGGCTGCGATGTCCTAAAGAAAAGGCTTTCTTCACTTAATAAAATATTTTAAGAAGAATCATATTAAAGTTCATCTACTATTTCCAACCAGACTTAAAATATTTCTACCAGATGGAGTCAAAACCCTTGAAGACTTGGACTCTGGCAAATCATTTTTAAAAACTAACAATATATTAGAACAAACAGAAGACATGGATTGCAACAGCAGTTCCCTGAAAAGACAAGCTGAAAATAATACTTGAAAAACAAGAGAGAAGAAAATGACTATGATACTAACTCACATAGAATTGTCTTGCCTTATATTCATAACATAACTTAATTTATTTTCTGTTTATAAAATTCCACAGTCTCTTTGAGCAGATTCAAAACATATGAAATTAAACTTGGATGTTCTTGCCAGTAAGGTAATTAAGTAAGGTTTTTTTTCTTTCTTAAGCTAATCAATAAATCTATCTTTTTGGTTTAGTATACCTACTTATATTATGTCTTTCACTGCTATTATTACATTGATATTTATTATACATTCAGGTTTCCTTTGCTTTTCTTCTGTTAAAGATACTTTATTATCTATATGAATAAAACTTATGGGTGGTAAACTCGCTTTTTTTGGCTTGTTTATATTATTTTTAATCAGAAAGTTTTACATTTTAATGTATTAAAATCTAGTTGCTTAATTTATAAGTTAAGTTGATTGGTGTTTAGGATAAATTTGGAGGAGGCGATAGACTCAATGATGCAAATGAAAAAAGCATTGGAACAACTGAATCTCAATTAGTCATGAATATTTCTACTTACGCCCTGAATTCAGATGAAATGATGATGTTACAGAGAGGTTTGTCATATATACCCTCAGTTAAAACAGAGATTGCTGGTTTAGTAGTGGACATTAAATTGTTTTGTAGGAATGCCATGCTTAATTTAATGTATGGACATAACACCAATAATGTTGTTAGTTTTAAGAAGCTGACTGCTTTTACACCTAGTCTACATCCTTTAACTGAAGCATATGAAAAGGTATGCGAGAATGATCTTATAACTTTGGCATCATCTTCTTCTAATAAAACTAATATTTTTTATAATATAACTGGGAATGAATATCAGGCTTTAAGTCTAAAGAATAACTGTGATATTACTATCAGGCCTGGAGATAAGGGTGGAGCTGTAGTGGTCATGGACACTGCTGAATATAACAGGAAGATGAGGCCTGTGCTAAGCAAAACTGATGCTTATACTATGTGAAATAATAAGCAATTGAATAAGATTATTAGAAATGTTCAAACTGATTTATATGATTTGTTTATGTCAGGCATGATTGGACAAGAGCTATATAAGTATTTTTTAGTTGAAACACCTTTGATACCAAGCATTAGAGGACTCCCTAAAATATACAAAAAATGTAGTGACCCTCCTTTGAGACCTATTGTTTCCAGTAAAGGGTGGCTTACTGAGCCATTCTCTATTTACATGGAGAAACATTTGAGAAGCGTAGTTGAGAAAACTACTATGATTATTAGAGACATGGAGTATTTTCTAAATAGTCTTTCTGAATATGTTTTCTCAGATAATTTTAATTTAGAAGTTTATTTAGTTGCTCTTGATGTTACATTGCTGTTTACTGTGATAGCTAATGAGGGTGGAATAGATTTTGTAAGGCAGTTTTTGACAACGTAATGGTGTCTCCAATTACATGATTCAGCTATATTGTATTTTGCTTGATATGATTTTGACAAACAATGGTTTCTTGTTTGATGAAAAGTATTTTTTTACAAAAGAATGGGTACGCCATGTGCTAACTCTTATGCCAATTCGGTTATGGCATACTGGGAAACCCACTTTGTTCTTAATAATAGCTTTTCCAAATATATACCATATTATAGGATATTTATGGATGACATGTTCCTGGTGTGGGATGCATCTGCGCTGGAGTTAGAGAGGTTTTTGGATTATATTAATTCTACCACTGATTTCTTAAAATTTACAGGAAAATGGTCCACTGAAGGTATAGAACTTCTGCATGTTTTCATCTTTAAGAGTGGGGGTCAGATTCATAATGAATTGTATTGGAAAACATGCAGGAAAAATAGTTTATTACATTGTCAGAGGAAGAATTTTTGGAAAGAGGTTATAAATCTAAAGAATGCGTCCATCTAAGGGATGATGATTTCACTGATAAGTCACATAAAGGGAGACCTTATTTCAGAAATAAGAGAAAGCAGGTGAATGAATATTTGAATAGTAGGTCACATTATTCTAATAAGTGCAGAGTGACTATTCCTTATTTTTCTAATAACAAGTCTATTCGTGATATAGTATATAAGAACTGTCAAATGCTCACTGTAGATGAGAAAGTTCAAGATGTTTTAGGTAGTTCAAGTTCTTCCTACAAAAATAATATGTCACTAAAGAGGTTACTTTGCTACAATGATAGTGAAATAAAGAGAGATCGATCTCAAAGGCAAGGGACTTTTAGTTGTTGGAACTGTAATCATTGTTCCTATATGATTAATGGCAACAGGTTTGCTCATCCTACTACAAATATAGTTTATAAGTTTAAATATTATGTAGATTGCAAAACTAGAGACCTTGTGTATTTAGTGTCTTTTACAAAATGCCCATCCTTTTATATAGGCAAGACGAATCACACGTTAAGGGAATGTGTTAGGGAGCACCTATATACAATAAATAAGGAGGATGAGAGCAATGCCCTGGTCAGACATATTCTTAGCTATGGTTCTTCACATAAGCTTTTGTTCTTAGCTATAGAACTCATTCACAGAAATGTTAGAGTGCAGGCTGACAAAGCATATGCTTTGAATGATAAAGTTTCACTCAAACCTTTTTTGATAGATAGACAGTTAAAGCATTAGTTTTTTTTTTAATTTCAACACTATACTGCATAATAAGACATGCATTGCTTTTGGATTTGTAGCTATACCTCTGATTTTTTTCAGTATTAATTGTTAGAACATACTGCTATAGTTTTATTGATGTTAACATGTATATATATATATATATATATATATATATATATATATATATATATATATATATGGTACCTGACATAAACCAACCAACCACACAACACCGACAACCATGACACCACCCACATACACACACCCAGTACACGAACCCACACATAACCGACAACTAACCCAACGTACACACACAAACAACAAACACAAACACACAACACACAACCACAAACCACAACACACACAAAAAACAAACATTCACAAACCACACAACACACAAACACAAAAAAACACAAGCACCAACTAAAGCACACACACTAAGCCTAACCTACTACTGTCTCCTAACTCCCTTGCTCACCCACTCCCGCACTCCCTAACCTCTAACCCTAACTCACTTTAACTTCTAAACCCTAACTCCCCCCCTAACCCCCCCACAACTATGGCTCCCCCCCCTAACTCACTAACCCCACCCCTATAATCACCCTACCCACTAACCCCCTCCCCCCCATCCCTCCCCCTAACCCCAATAACCACCCTCGCCCCCTACGTCACTAGCGTCCGTCACACTGCACCCCCCCACCCTAATCTCCCCCACTCTTACTGCGCGGCTCCTACGTTCCGTCGTCGCATCCTCGTTGTTGTTATTGTCGTCGGTCTGCCGGTCTACAGCATTGTCGATGTTCTGCCAGATTCCGATCTTCTGTCGGTCTTCTTCGATTTCGGTCGGTCTTCGTAGAACCATATATATATATATATATATATACATATATTGTGATGAGACACTGCCATCTGCTGGCTAATATATTAGCTGCTAAACATAGCATTTTAAATGTAGTGAAATAGGATTGTTTAGTTTTATTTTATTTATATGTATATGTATATATATATATATATATATATATATATATATATATATATATATATATATATATATATATATATATATCCAATATTTTATATAGATTGTTTCTATGATACAATAAATATTAATATTAGTTTAAACTTCTGTCAGTGTTAATAAAAATATATTGCATTTTATCTATGATGAAGGAAACCTATCAATGGAAGATATGATTTGCATATTTAATTGGGATATATTAGTTAATTGATAGTGAGTGTGGTTTCATGTATTAAAAGGTGGTTGTAGTTTATTGTATTTAAGAATGAAGAAGCATCCTCGTTTGACATGCTAGCACTCACTGTTTTTTATTTTTTTACTTTTAATAAAGTGTTCAGTCATTCTTCCATCACCGTGTTTGCTACATCTTTTTAAGTTCTTTATTGATTGGTGTTTAGCTGTACTTTTTTGTTTGTTTATGTCATTACTGGTCACTTGGATTCTTACTGGCCTTGCATTATTGTGAGGTGAACTGGCTGAGACATTTGTTTTTGGAAGTATGGGTGGGATGTCCTTGGCATGTAGCTTCTTGTCCTGTTCGATCTGTGTTTGTCTTGGTGTGTTCTGATTTGAATTGGAAGCCTAGTCTTGAGATATGTGCGACTGGTGTCATTTTGTTTTGTTTTATTAGGTTATCCACTTCTTACTTTGACTTTGTGATGAAACTAGATACTGGGATGTTTGGTTTTATGCTGCATAAAAGATGTAATATATTTGTACTGTTTTGGCATCTCTGTTTTTGGATGGGTTCCCTGTCGGTAAGTGCGGGGAGTGTATTTTGTCTCCTCTCGCAAAACTGTGAAGAATGGATTATACTAAAACAATCTTGCTGTTTTTGTGCATTTACCTTTAGTCCTGGTTTTGTCATTCTACTTTTGATTGTTTGAATTCCTCTGGGGTTTCCTGCAGTGATCACGTGCCACATTTTCAGAGTGTTTGGTGACTTCTAATAACCGGCTCTTGTTGTCACTCAAAAGGGATTGAAGCAGTGCAGATATTTGACATGGATGGGCAAAGGGTAGGAGTATGGACGAGTAGTAATAGTCATTTGATATTTTTTTATTTGATTTTCAGCTCGTCATAGATTTTGAAGTCATGATTGAATTATGAGGAGCTTGACATGTCCTACTATAAATCTATTTATTGCTGTATTGTAAGTGCTTGCTTTCATTAGGTTTGTCATGCTTGTAATTAAGTATGTCTTAGTTCATTGTTGGTTAACAAATTACTGGCATGGAAAACAGAAGATTTTGCTATGATTGTGACTGGGTACCGGAGAAATTTAAAGGAGTTTTGGTATTGTTATTTGTGCATCTTAGCAGTGGATGAAGGGGATTTGCTAAATTGAACTGAAAATAAATGTGGCACTAAAAATATAAGGTGTTAATAAAAAAACAGTTGATATAATAAAGTGATGGCATGGTTTAAATAATATCTATAGCAGTAGGATACAAAACTCATCTAGCTATACAATAGTACATAAACACCCAGATATTATTTTTACCTATTTCACTTTCTGAGGCAATTCATCATTAACCAACAAGAGGGAATTAAAATATGTAAACTGTTTGTACCTTTCTTCATAGTTTCTACATATTTACTAGTTTTACTTCATTAAACACTGGCAAATATAGCTATGTGGGTCCACTATGTAATGTCAAAATACTGAAATCCCGAATTTCAGTATTTTGAAATTACATAGCCGAAAACCCAAGCACTGCCCACAATTCCAAAAACACATAACCGCGAAATTCAAAATGCCGAAACTACTCTACACATACAGTACACACATAAACAAACACAAAGCTCTCCCTCACGATCAAATAAATGCATCTACACTACAGATAAGCAGGGGGAAAGCCCCCCTGCACACCCCATTTGGGGAGCTGCGCCCTCACACACCGCTACTTATATATTCTAACTCTGAGATTGCACAAACAGAAACAGAAATGAAATTCACACATATCTTATAGCCCCTCACACACGCATCACAGTCACAACACACACTTACACACACTAAAGCCCCTAACCAACACATTTACACACACAAACTTACCTAAATTCAACCGATACATCCACACACCACACCAGTGGAAGCAGAAGTTCAACATCTCCGTGCTTTGGGATTTTGAATTTCCCGCTTCTGCCAGTTTTGGAGCTTTGAGTTTTTGGCTGTGTAATTTCAAAATACTGAAATTGGGGATTTCAGTATTTTGAAATTATATAGTAGACCCAGCTATATTTATCTGAAGAGGACATGACATCTGTACCTCAGTTGAAAATCTGTGCAGTTATGAAAAGTATTGAACAATACACAATATGATATTAAACAGTGTACATGTTCCCTTACTAGTATAATGTGATTTATTATTGGTAATATATTGGCATTTCTGTTTTTTAAGTTTTTTTCTCATATATTATAACATTTAAATAGAGTAGAGATGATAGTTTCAAACATTTATTTAGTAAAAAGTGTAAATCACCAACACAGTTTTAGAATGCATGTAAAGAAAGAGCTAAGCAATATTTGTGGTTAGCACCATTGCTTCAGAGGATAACATTTGAGCTTACTCACTGTTATGGGTATGTCATTATGCAGGTTACTTCTGAACCTAATTCAAAAAAGAAAAAGGAGGAGGGATGGGGAAAAAATAAAAGAAGCGAAAAGCTGATTTTTATGACAAGACTGTGAAAACGTTAATGTAATATTTTCATTCTGAATTATTTGTAGTTGTAGAAACATTCTATTCCAGTTGCAAGAAAGAAGAGAAATTATATGCAATTTGTAAAAGAGTACTTTGAACTGGAGTTTGATTTGTTTGATTGAAGCACTTAGAGATACATTTATGCATGGAATTTGCAGTAAATCTAGACAAAGACAAGCTTTATACTAAGATGGAATGCAAAAAAGTCCTGAAAAGGTAAACAAATTATTTAAGAATCTGAATCTAACTCTTGTGGTAGATTCTTGACCTTCGGTATTTAATTTATATCTTTCTATGTGCAATCTAGTTCAATATACACAGAATCTTTATGAGTGTGACTTTTGTGAAGAGTTTTCTTGACTTGTTTATGTTCAAACCATTATAATTGTAATAGGGAAGCATTGGACTTATTTTATCAGATTAGTAGGAACATTTGGATAAGTTTCCTATTCAAACATGGAGTGCCTGACTCCATTATAGATAACGTGTGTACTAGTAATTGATGTTTCATCTTTCAGCAAATATCTTTTTTTTTTGTGGGTGTCTACTGTGGCTGTTATTAGATATTCTATTGATGATCTCAGTCTTATAACTTATATATTAATTGACAAACATACAAAATTTCTAGGTGTGGTTCTTGGTTAATGCTTTATTTCTGGATTCTCTATGATATTTCATCTGTTTTTGTTTTGCTTTTCACATGGTGTATCTAAAGTGTATTTATTCAAACATTAATGGTTTAAATAATGGTTGTATGAGGAGTAGTTTAAACAAGTTTCTAAAGTTATTTAATTTCCAGATTATTTTTTGCAGCAGACACATCTTTTGCAAGAAGACATTGATAGGCTTAATACTAATTTTTATACTGTGTTATCCAGCTTTCATTCTATTTAGAAAAACATTGGGGTAGTTATTATGTGGAGAAATTCTAAATCTATACCAAAATTTCTAAATACATATAGTGGCACTAAAGGAATGACTTTTCAGTAACTCTAGAAATCAAAAGAAAATCATGTACCTTCATCAATGTGTATTGGATTCCTGGAATAGGAGTTAAAACTGTTAAATAGCAATTATATCAGATTATTCAAACTTCAAAAGGTAGCATTATACTGGTAGGTGATTTTAATTGTATATTAAAAGCAGAAGATTCTAATACTACTGAAAAACAAAGGATACCTGCCTTAGTGAAATAATTAATAGAGTGTATAGATCATTTCATATTGAGGACATTAATGAATTTTCTAATTTATACAGTCTTTTACACTCAGTCATGTAGGCATGAATTTTATTTCCGAACAGATAGAGTATATGTTTTGAATTATCTCATTTCTAGACTAAGCAAGGTTAAAGTAGTCACGTGTCCACTCTCAGATCATAATGCCATAACTTTTGAATTAACATTAACCCTCAACAGTACAATTCCCATTAAAAAGTTACCAAAATATATAACTAACTTGAAGGATTTTAATGATTTCTTTAACAAAAAATTTCAAACCTTTATTGAAATCAGTTATAGAGAAGATATTTCAGAGATATATGTATGAGGTGCACTAAAAGCTCATCTATATGGAAATATTATGACCTGGTATGTTTTAAAACAAAAGGAGTGGGATAAGGAGATGATAAACTTACAGCAAAGAATAGATGAATTAATTTAGATAGACAAAAAAGAAACTCCAATTTGACAAAATAAATTGATTTAAATGGCAAATATTTAAAAATTTCAAAGAATAAAACTATGATTAATCTTTAAAGGATTAAGTTAATCAACTATCTTTTAATCCAGAATACATGCACAATTTAGCAACAAAGACAAAACTGTTAGCCACATCTAATCATATCAAGGAGTTATATTCTTTGAATAGAAATTAGAGGACATTCTAAGAGAATTTAGATCTAATTGTAATAAAATTAATCAATGTGACCAGACAATAGAATTGCAAGAAGTAATCAAATCTTTTATTAGAAAACATTAAAAATAGATTATCCAAAGATCAGATGAGAATAATTGATAGGTCCATATTAATGTCTGAACTCAAAGCCTAACTTAATAAACTTAAATCTAATAAGGCCCCAAGTAATGATGGCATAATACCTGAAATTTGTAAACTAATGACTAAAGATGTCTTAAGTATTTTAGTCAAAGTTTTCTCCATAGTTAAAGGTCTAACAAACATCTTCCCCATCTTGGAAATATACCCTTATTTCTCCAATTTTAAAATCCGAAAAACATTCTGTTGGTTGTATAGCTTACATACCAACCTCATTATTGAATCTTGATTACAAAATATGTATGGACAAACTAGATTAAACTAGCTACTAGATCAAACTGGTTTTATAATGAATAGGAATACATATGGTAATATTAAAATAATAACAATGATTGATTGTGCAAATAGATTGAAAGTAAACTTAACTTTAATAAGTTTAGACATTAATAGTGCATTTGGGTCTGTTAACTATAAGTACCTTTCATTAGTTTTAGAAGAATGTAATTTTTCAAGTAATTTTATACAACTTATTAATCTTAATTAAGAACATTTTTATGCTTTCATAAAAATAGGGCCATATACATCAGAGTCAATCAGAATCACTTGTGGAACTAAACAAGGATGTCAGTTATCACCACTTTTATTTACTTTACTTATGGAACCATTTGCAAATTTTATAAGGTCTAATTCAGATATTAAAGGTATACAGATAAATAAGAACTTAAATTCCAAAATTCAGCTTTTCGCCAGTGATATTCTGTTGACCTTAAATGAAAGTAATAGCTCTCTACATGCTGTCTTTAATATAATAGAAATTTTTTAAAAGATATCTGGGCTTCACTTTAATGATAAAACAACAAAAATATTATTGATAAACACTGATAGTCTTTGTTTAGATAAAATATTTTCTAAGTATATTGTTGAAGATAAAAAACTTGACTAACATTCATAATGTAATAACTTTTAACTACAATAATTGCTTAACTTCTCTAAAGAATATAGTTAATAAACTGAATAATTTTTTTACCATGGATGAGAGGCTTTCCATAATTAAAATGATTTTTACCAAAAAATGTATATGTAATTCAATGTAGCACATGTAACACTCCAGGTTAATTATTAACTTAGCATTAATTATACAATTTGGCTGTATGTACTAACTCTGTTAACATATCCCTTCTAACAACACTACTTCTCTATAAGTAGTTACATTCCTAGCTGCACCTCTCACCATGAGGTATTACTAACTATGCACTACTTTGCCTAAGTGATTCTGTCTGCTTAATTTCCTAACTAATGTTATGTTCCTCCACATATATAAATTCAACCATATATTTGTCTATATTCAAGTGTTTAAAGTCTTGTTCTATTTGACACTATGATATATTTTTGCTTTTACATTTTTATCCTGTGAATGTGTTAACATTCATTTTTTTGTAAATTTTGTTTATAATTTCTATTACTTATTGTGATAATTTGTATGTAAGCTTAGACTGGAGCTTTTTTCACTGGGCCTCCGCTGAAAATGGGCACTCTCCCAGTTGGACCATCCTGGTAAACAAATGTAAAATAAATAAAATACATCTCTTTTGCTTCTCCCTCTAAAAATATTATAAAAGAGTTTAATTCATGTTGAGATTTCTTTGGTATCCTAACAAGCTAAGAATAGCCCAAACTTATCATACTAAAGATGTGTCTTATGGGGGTATTTGTTTACCAGATTTAGAATTATATTCACTATATTTGATTATAAAGACAATATCACTCTGATTAAATTTCATCTATAGGGCAAAATGGAAGGAACATCAAGGAAGTATTTGGTTAAAATCTACAAATTTCACAGAGTTGCAACATCATATAATATCAAATAATGTTTTGCTCTGCTTGTTAATTTTTTTTATCAGATAATAGTAATCAAACAATTAATTTCTCCTGTATTTCCAAGATAGTGACCACTTTTAGAAACTACATTTACAGAAACCCAAAATATAAAGCATGGATTTTCCTGCTGTTTCCTATAGCTTTTACCTAGAATAATATCTTTACGTTTAATTTATCAACAATGATTTCACTTAAAGAAAATGATATATTGGTTTCAGTTCTTGGATTGCAAAAAAATATAAACTGTTGATTATATAATAAATAAATTTGATATGGGTAATGAAATGTGGTTATATATTCAATTTTGTAGAAAATCAATTGAATATAAAATTAATTCAATGTAACGGATGCTAAGAAATACTATTCCTAAATTTATTGAACTTTTAATTGTTTTGATTCAACATAGTATAATGGGGAAAAAACTTTATCTAAGTTATATAAATTGGTTAAAATGCAACTATTATAAAGAAAGCTATTATAAATCATCAATTATTAATACAAACAGAAGCACAGCAAATTATGTAAATAACAGATGTAGAGAAAATGTGTACAGATGTTAAACTAACCTAATATTAGGGAGAGACAGGCCTTGCTCCTATAACAAAGTAAATATGAGGAGTCAAGTGACCAGAAAGAAGAAAAAGTTAGTAAGAGATTTGAGAGAATGAAATGTGAACTAAGAGTGAGGGGAGAAAAACTTATCCAGGGGTGATATAGGAACATAGCCATTTGTTGTTTAGGTGTTCTTTAAGAAGGAGTTTAAATTTGGATGTAGTGGGGGTATTAAGTATATGTTGGAGATTCCATATTTTGCGATATGATAGGTTCATAGGTTCATACTAAGCTAACTGCCCTTGCGAGCCATTTTAAGCTTAGCAAATTATCCCTTATGAGACTCAAACCCTGCACCTTGTGTTTGTAAGGCAAACACCTTAACCATTAGGCCACCCTCCCAACCCACTATGATTTGTGAATAAGGAGTCATCCTTTATTGATTTGTGAATAAGGAGTCATCAAAAAAGTTGCTAGATTTCTTAACTTTTAGAAGTAGTTTGTTGGTTAAGCAGAGGGTGCTGGTGGTATAAGGTTGAACTAGATTCTTTAGATCTAGGCAGCCTTCAGGTTGATGTATGAATTTCTGAGAAATTGTAAGTTGGTTAAGTGATAGTAGGTGTGGTAGCTCGAGCCAAGTGCAGCTGTTTTGGGGGTGTGCAATGATGAGTTCTATTCTGGAGGCCATCAGCAAAATGGATTATTTTATGGTAACATATCACTAGTTTATACAGTTCAGATTTTCTAAGATTAGTAAAGATGGGGGAAGCATACTGTAGTGTGAACAGAAGGTGTGTTCTTGCTATGGCTAGTCTAGTGGAAGGTGTGCAGAATGTTCTATACCTATACAGACAGCCAAGTTTTATGGTAAGGGCTATGTGCTTGTCATATTTTAGGGAGCTGTCTATTGTGACACTTAGAAACTTTGCGCTATCTACTGGCTCAAATTTTGTGCCATTGCAGGAAAGGGTGTGAAATGGGGTAGTAGGTTCTGTGGATCTATTATTAGTGAATATCATTAATTTTGTCTTGTTAGGATTTAATATGAGTTTATTTTCTTTGATGTACTGCTCTATGTCTATGAAGGCTTTCTGGGTTTTACAAAGGAGTGTGGGGAGGAAGGGGGCTGTTCAGATGACAATGGAATCATCTGTATATTGCACTATAGTAGCATGTGTGGATGCAGAACTAAGTTTGTTTGTAAAGATGGAAAAGAGTAAAGGCCCAAGAATAGAGCCTTGTGGGACGTCTAAAGTAACAGGTAGTAGGGTAGAGATTTCATCTTTTTACTGACAGTTGTTCTCAGTTGGAAAGATAGATTTTGTCACTCTCCTATCTAGGACACAATAGAAGAGTCTTCATGGGTTCTGTTCAAGCAGCTTTATTTTATACAAACACATCACTATAAAAGATTATTGACTTTAACTTAAGTAATGTATATACAAACTAAAAACTGCAATCTTGCACGCTCTCTCCCTAGCTGCTCTTTCAAAATGGCACTAGGGATTGCACGTGTCTGGAATTTATACCTGGACATATAACCTTGATGTGCTTCTTAAAGATAACAGCGTACACATAACTTGCACTCTGATCTACATCCTCCTTCTTTGAGAAATAAATAATATAATGTTATAAGACTATTGGGCATGGAGAAATCACAGGTAATTCTTGGTCATGCATTATACAATACTAAATACACAGATATATACAATCAGATCCATGTTGCTGTGTATTTCACACTAGTCTTAGATACTCACGCATATCGTGTGACATAAAACTGGGATTGAGATTTAGCAACTGGAACTGTCTCCGCAAAATGGTTGACCTGTGGAATGTTTGAATCACTTTCTGGAATGGAATCAGAATTTTGAACACATTCTGGTATGGGAACAGTGTTTGATTCACTCTTGGATTTGGGATCTACATCACAGAAGCAATGTTGTGATGGTGATAATTGTTCTGGTACAGGAAGAAGATGTCTATGGTTCCTCCTATACACCACACCCTCAGAGT
The DNA here is from genome assembly GCF_019279795.1 of Protopterus annectens. Classification (NCBI taxonomy): domain Eukaryota; kingdom Metazoa; phylum Chordata; order Ceratodontiformes; family Protopteridae; genus Protopterus; species Protopterus annectens. Next base: position 1,432,508,970 of record NC_056746.1, on the reverse strand, counting down.
CTACCAGGTAGGATCTTGGCTCTGCACAGATGCCTGTTATCTGTCCTACTTGATCAAAGCCTTTTGTTGTCTGGATTCCTACCATCTCTCCTTCCCTCAATGGATGAAGTAATCTGCTCGATCTTCTGGATATTACGCTTCTTCAACAATTGAGCCTTAATGGTTTTATTGTTCTTAGGTTTAGGCTTCAATAAACTAGACGTAATGGGTAGCATAGTTCTAGTTTGCCTGGAAAGTAGTCTTTGAGCAGGTGAGCGAAGAATATCATCACAGGGTATGTTTCTGAGATTAAGCAAATTCAAGAACCCATCAGTATTGTCATGCATTGGCCTATCAGGTAATTACCTTACACTTTGCATTGCACATTCAGGTAGAGCATTAGACTGAGGATATTCAGGACTACTAGTGACATGTACAAAGTCCCAGTCTTTCACAGATTTTTGAAACAACTGGCTAGTAAACTGAGTACCATTGTCAGAAAGAAGTTTGTGTGGAATACCATGAACTGAGAAATGACGTTTCAACTTAGTAATAACAGCAGTGGTTGTTAGGTTAGGTAGTAGATCAATTTCAAACCAATTAAAATAAGAGTCTATCAAAACCAAGTAGTGTTGATTGTTCCACTCAAAGATATAAGTTGTGACTGTAGACCAAGGTAGTTCAGGAACTGGACTTAGATGAAGTGGTTCTCTTTTGAAAATGCAATCTAGTACTATTGCATACTAACCAAAAAGAATATACATAAAGTCTTTTGGTAATGAAGGCCAGAATACTAATTCTCTTTCTCTTCTCTTAGTGGATGCAGATCCTGAGTGACCACAATGCAAAATCTGGATATAGTCTTGTTGTAAGGAAGCAGGAACAACAATTTTAGGACCTTTGAAAATAATGCCATCTTCAGTCAACAATTCATCTCTGTAAGGAAAATAGATTTGCACTTCAGGTGGTGCATGAGATTGCTTTGATGGCGATCCATTGTTAATGTAGTGATTGAGCTTTTGCAAAATTGGATAAGTCTGAGTGTGATCTCTTAACTCATCAAGTCTAGTGGTGGAAAAATTCTGCAGTGACATCACATGAAAGTTAAAATTCTCTGCATCAAGCTGTTCTGTCATATTTCTGGGTGATCTGGATAAGGTATCAGCCAGATAGAGCAATTTGTTTTTCATGTAGACCATTTTGAAATTGTACTTTTGCAATCTGAGCATCATTCTTTGTAATCTTGCTGGAGTGGAATGCATAGGCTTCTTTAGAATAGTAACAAGAGGATGATGATCAGTTTGAATCTGAATAGCTTGACCATAAATATAATCATGAAATTTGGAACATGCAAATACTATTGCCAAAAGCTCCTTTTCAATTTGGGCATACTGCATCTCAGTTTGAGTTAGTGTTCTAGATGCATAGGCCAATAGGTCTGCCCTCTTGAAGTATAACTGCGCCAAGACAAAATTTTGAAGCATCACATGAAAGTGTAATTGGTTTGTTCACATCATAGCATCTTAATGCAGGTGGGGTGGCAATTTTCTGCTTGAAGTCTTCAAATGCCTTCTGGTGTTGTTCCAACCATGACCATGCAACATTTTTTATATGTTAGCTCTCTTAAAGGTGCTGTCAACTGACTTAGGTCTGGTATAAACTTGCCTAAATAGTTGACCATGCCTAGGAAACCCTGTAGACCTTGTACATTATCTGGGACTGATATCTCAAGAATATCTGCTTGCTTGGTCAGGTCTGGCCTCAAGCCTGGACTCGTAAACAAATGACCAACATATGTAGCTTATGGAAGTCTGAATTTGGACTTCAGAAGACTGAGTTTCAAGTTTACTTCACATGCACTGTCTAGAACTTTCTTGAGGTATCTCACATGATCTGCTTCACCATTGACTCCAAACAACAAATCATATACTATTATGGCACAAGGATAACCCAAAAAATTTGCTCCATTACATGCTGAAAGACTTCACTTGCAGAATTTATTCCAAATAGCATCCTTAGGAATCTGTATCTGCCAAGTGGAGTACCAAAACTAGTTAGAAATGAGGATTTACGATCAAGCATCACTTGCCAAAATTAAATCTTTGCATCCAACAATAAAATAATGAAGAGCAGAAATGTTAACTGTTTTAATAGATAAAACAAAGCTTTCGGGTTTCCCCTTCCTCAGTGTATAAAAGTATAATTACGCAACCATGTTTAAATATTAAAATCTGACACAGCCCACCAATCAGAACAAAAAAAAATTAATTTGATCATTAATAATCAATTAATGAACATTAATTAATGCAACATCATTTGTTTTTTTTTTGCAGAATAGGCTTTATACTGACTGCTCCATTCAAGCCCGGTATTTTATCTGCATTTAATTCTAAAATCCATGTAAGTTCGACATTTTCCAACTTATTATTCACATTGCCCCCTCTTACATTTCTATATAAACCTTTAATCACCCTAATTACAGTCCCCTTCTCATTTACATGCTTTGCCAAGGCATTTGTTTCTATGTTTCTGTTAATAGCAGATCTATGCTCTATAATTCACTCCTTTAACATCCTAGAGCATTTACCCACATAAAACGCTGAGCATGATGTACAAGTAGCCAAGTAGACTGTATGTATTGTGGTGCAACTGGCATAATCATCAAAGATGTATCATTTCTGAGTAATGGGGTGTACAAATACTGAATCTGTAATTATATCTTTGCAACACCTACATCCAAAACAAGGATGTGTTGCTTTCCTTGTACTACCACCTTGTTCATTGTTGCCCCCCTTTTTAATTCATTATAGCAAAATCTAGAGTTCAAGCTCCTCTCATTCCTATATGTAAATTTAGGATATTCATTCAAAATAATTTTTAACTTAGGCAGAGTTAATAAGACATCCCAATACTTTCTAATAATTTTCTCTATATCATGTGTTCTATTACTATAAGTTAATATATATCTCAACTTATCACTCATTCTCCTATCATTTTGTGGTAAAGAATTCTCTGTACCATTACTCTGCTCAGAATGTTTAAAATAGGGGGCTGTATTTCCATCCCTCTCTTTCAAGACTCCTTCCATCACTTGATGGACCATCTCTGGTGCATAACTCCTATTAACAAATTCTAAGGCCAACTCACTCATCTGTTGTCTATTGGAATTTTCTTCTATATTCAACCTACGTATTCTACAAAACTGGCTTTTTACTATGCCCTTACAAATGTGTAGGGCATGCATGCTTGTACATTAAGTCCTTGTTCACAGTAATATCTAATAAATATGGGGTGGAAGTGATACATGAATTTTTAAATGCGGAAACTAATTTATCACATAATGAGACAGAGAATGTCTGCTGTATTATTGATGTCATCCCAACTAATAATATCTTCCTATTTGATGGGCCACCTTACTTACAATTTTCAGGTGTTGCCATGGGTAATCCAATGGCTAACACCTATGCTAATTTGGTACTTAATCAATGGGAAAAGAAATATATTTATAGCGACTATGGTTATGTGAATGCAAATGTGCTCTTCTATAAAAGATTTGTTGATGATTTTTTTTTATTGTGGAATGGTGATGAGGTAGGCTTGCAGGAATTTGTAGAATATTTAAGTAACACCACAAACGTTTTAGGCTTTGAGATGGTATGCTCACCACAAATAATTCATTATCTGGATATAACTTTAGAAAAAAAGGATGACAACATCAAAACCAGTGTATATAAGAAGTTGGTACATGCAAACAGATATACACATAGAATCAGCATGCATGTCCCACACATTTGTAAGGGCATAGTAAAAAGCCAGTTTTGTAGAATACATAGGTTGAATATAGAAGAAAATTCCAATAGACTACAAATGAGTGAGTTGGCCTTAGAATTTGTTAATAGGAGTTGTACACCAGAGATGGTCCATCAAGTGATGGAAGGAGTCTTGAAAGAGAGGGATGGAAATACAGCCCCCTATTTTAAACATTCTGAGAAGAGTAATGGTACAGAGAATTCTTTATCACAAAATGATAGGAGAATAAGCAATAAGTTAAGATATATATTAACTTATAATAATAGAACACATGATATATGATATAGAGAAAATTATTAGAAAGTATTGGGATGTCTTATTAACTCTGCCTAAGTTAAAAAGTATTTTGAATGACTATCCTAAATTTACATATAGGAATGAGAGGAGCTTGAAATCTAGATTTTGCTATAATGGATTAAAAAGGGGGGCAACAATGAACAAGGTGGTAGTACAAGGAAAGCAACACATCCTTGTTTTGGATGTAGTTGTTGCAAAGATATAATTACAGATTCAGTATTTGTACACCCCATTACTCAGAAATGATACATCCTTGATGATTATGCCAGTTGCACCACAATACATACAGTCTACTTGGCTACTTGTACATCATGCTCAGTATTTTATGTGGGTAAATGCTCTAGGATGTTAAAGGAGTGAATTATAGAGCATAGATCTGCTATTAACAGAAACATAGAAACAGATGCCTTGGCAAAACATGTAAATGAGAAGGGGACTGTGATTAGGGTGATTAAAGGTTTATATAGAAATGTAAGAGGGGGCAATGTGAATAATAAGTTGGAAAATGTCGAACTTACATGGATTTTAGAATTAAATACAGATAAAATACCAGGCTTGAATGGGGCAGTCAATTTAAAGCGTGTTATGCAGAAGAAACAAATGACGATGCATTAATTAATGTTCATTAATTGATTATTTAATGATCTAATTAAATGTTATTTTTTTTGTTCTGATTGGTGGTCTGTGTCAGATTTTAATATTTAAAGATGATTGTGTAATTATACTTTTGTACACTGAGGAAGGGGATACCCAAAACTTTGTTTTATCTATTAAAACAGTTAACGTTTCTGCTCTTCGTCTTTTTATTGTTTTATTCTGTGGCTTTGCAAGCATAGTTTACTGTAGTTCTGTTCCTCCTTGTTGGTTGATCTTTGCATCCAAGACAGAGAATACAGTAGCAATCAGGATTAGAGCTGCAACTTCTTTGGCTGATACGGTCTCTTTAATGCTTTGTTCAGATCTCTTGGGTCAATACATATTCTGATTTCATCTAAGCCTTTTTTGTGAGCAGCTACCATGGATGACACCCATTCATTTGGTTCTGTGACTGGACAAATCACACCTTGTAGCACCAATTTATCCAAATGAGCTTTAACTTTATCCTGCATAGCTATTGGAACTCTTCTTGCTGGTATGACTAGTGGTGTGACCTCTGGGTATAACTTCATGGAATACACAAATGGAAGTTTGCCTAACTAGATAGTGAAAATGTCAGCATATTCTGAGAAAATGGCTTCAGAAAAACTGGACCTCGGAAATGAACTCATGTGATGGACTTCTTTAGCAATAGAAAGCAGATTCATTCTTAAAATATCTTTGAAACCCAATAAAGATTGCACTGGTTTTTGGACTACATATTGTAACAAGTTGCAACAGCTCTCTGCCAAATAACACAAATGCATCTCTGAACCTTCGGTTTGAATTTCTTCACCTCCATAAGCAAAACGTCTCGCACTAATGGCCACATTGAGTTGTTGGTTAGTTCTCACTTTAGCAAATGTGTCTGCTGATTTAGCATTACACTTTGAACCAGTATCTACTTTGAGGTCTGTGGACTTTCCCTTAATCTGGACAGCACAAAACACTTCACTTCTTGTCAATAAATTCACTGCATCAAATCTTTCACCAAGCACTAATACACCATCTACATAGAAAGCTGACTGCTTGGGCTCCACTTGAATAACTTACTTTTTTGTGCGACCTTTCTTTACAACTGTGTGAGGCATACTTGATTTGCAAAACTTTTGGAAATTATTCCATTTTTTACACTTGTGACATTGCTGACCAAATGCTAAGCACTTCTCTCTTTTAGACTCGTGATTAGTAACACAACTGCAACAGTTAACAATAAAGATAGACTTGGGTTTTACTGATTCATGCTCAAACTGCATTGAGATTGAACACACTCCTTTCTTAGAACTTTCTGGAAAGCCACGTGCCTTTCATGGAAACCCTATAGCTGTCACGTGCTTGGACCTACTTTTGTTTGCCACATGTTGCATACTATCTACATTTGCTCTGGAGCCAACTGAAACCATGCTCTTGTCACTTGCAAGCATACTTGTGTGTTTTTCTGTCACCTCATGGATTTGACAAATCTCTATGGCTTTGCACAATGTTAAATAACTGTCATAAAGTAAAATCTTTCTCACAGCAGCGCCATTAATACCACACACAAGCCTGTCCTTTATTAGCTCATCTTTTAAGTCATCAAACCAACACATTTTAACTCTGTTTCTCAAGTCAGTTATATAAGCTGCAAATGTTTCCTCTGGTTTCTGATCTCTTGCGTAAAACAAATGCCTCTCTAATGTAATATTCATCCAAGGGTTACACATTTCTCTGAACTTGTGCTTAAAACACTCGGGGTCTTCTCTTGATTCAGCTTGTACAACACTATGACAATTTTCACCTTCTCTTTCATATACTGCTAGGTTTAACAAAATGAATGCCCTGGTGCGTGCATCTCTATCTGCATAAGCTGCTTGTATAAAAATATCATACTCTTGCTCAAATATTCTCCAATTCTCTGCAAAATTCTGATCAAATACAAGTGGTAGGGGCTTTCAAAATCTGTCTGACATATTAACACATACCAGTGAAGGGTTTTGCAAATAAGCACAAACATACACACATGCACATATGCCAGAAACTTATGCTAGTATTTGTAACTTTTCCCTATGCCTTGTCACTTATGAATTTATACCTTTTGGGCTTTTCAAAATTATGTTAGTGAACAAATGCATAGTACCTTTGAATAACTGGACTTTGTGAAATAAACTTCTGGGGCACTTTATACTTTTGCAATATAATTTTTAAGGGCTAAAATGCTAAAGTAATTTACCATCACTTTGCTAAAGTCGTTTATCATCATTTTAAGAAACACTTCAACAACTTTATGATGCAACTGGATAACTCTTGGGCACTGTAATACTTTTGCAATATCGTCTTTTGCAAGAAATCAATTTTTATCAATGTAAGAAACACATCAATTAACTGCACAATGCGAGTAAATCGAACAGCTCTTGTGCAAAACTCAGTAATACTTCGAAGTAATTGCACTTTGTGAATAACTACATACAGCACACTGAAATGTCCCCAAAATGGTGGTACCTTGCTAGGAAACTCTTTACAGTACAAGAAACACCTGTAATGGCGGCACTTTGTGAATAGACACACCCAGCACAAGATGCTTTTCAAAATGGCTATATTTTGACTGTATTTCATGAAATAGTTGCACTTGACACACAGCTCTTCAAAATGAATGCACAGTAATAAGCACACTCTGTAAGCACTTTTACACACTTTGAGATACTTTGAATAACTTTAGTTATGCCCTTGATACAATGCAAAGTCGTAGTTATTCCCAAACACAGCATTGCCAAAACACATGCAATCGCCTTGCTTTAATTTTGCTTAATGTGCCCTTTTTGACCTTATTATATTTGTTTTCCTCATTTAAGCCATTTTCATGCACAACGTACTTTTCCTGTGCTTGTTTGATTCTAAACATGCCCAGTTTTGCCTTAAACACACTCGATTTGCTCTAAACATACTCATTTTGCTTTACTGTTAATTGCTTCATCAAACACTTTTGTTTTAAACATTTCAGGTACTTACATATTACCGCAACTAGATATTCGTAGTTGTGAAAACCGCATAAAGATCTTGAAATATTGTCATTAATGTTGGCGAAATGTAGTGTAACGTGTGTCCTTATACCACAACATTGTCTTTTCTGTAGTGATGGCAATAAAATAGAAAAAAACATAATGTTCGTCTTTCTTTCCGCACTTCACTGGCAGTATTTCTCTTCTTTCAAGTGAGCCTGCTGAGTGGTTCTTTCTCGGGCCAGCACATGTTATGAAAAAACAGTAATGTTCAATTATTTCAACCTACATGCCATATTGTACTGACCTGGAAATGGGAATTGAGATTACCCGAGCGGTATGTGAGGAAAATGTAGGGGCTTGTTGTGTGACTTGGTTGTGAAAGAACAGAAATGCACTCTGTCAGCTTTCTCTTTCTATTCTGCGCATGCTGTGTTGGCCACGGGAGTGTATGAGTGTTTACTGGTAAAACTATAATGTCTGTAGATGTTGGTTTCTCCCCCTTTTGTGGCTAGAGTGGGAACTGTCAGCTGCTTTTTATCCCCTTTTGGGCTGGCATGGGAACTATCAACCTTTAAAAACAGTTCTGGGGAAGGGAATATGCTGTAAACGCAACTGACTGCATCCAGCCAGACAGTGTCATCGCTTGAAAGGCGAACATTTCTTTGGTGTCACTGTAAGTATTTTCAGAATCGAGTTGTAGGTAAACGTGAAAGAAACACAGTAGTATTTTTCAAAACTGTTTACATTTACTGATAACATAACAGGGCCATATTTTACACATTGCTGTTATACAGACTCTGTAGAATAACAGCATTTGTGTTAGCATGCATTTTTGTGAAGGATTTGAAGTACTGAGGAGTTTACAGTCCCTTTCTTAGGTTAGCAGACAACGGTTTTGCTGCAACAAAAAAATGAACATTCAGCGGGCAGGCTTGCAATAACCAACATGCTGGCAGTCAAGTGCATAAACAACCAACCACAGTATGTTTTTTACTTTTCAGTGATAACACTCCCAAAAACAACCTGAACTGTTACAGAAAACACAGTATTTAACATTTTGAAAACATTAACGAACATATTACCTGATCGTCAACCAGCCGGTATTGCCGTCAAAAATCTTGTTGCGATAATACTTAAGTACCACATTTCCTTTAGTTAACAAACTTTTCGTGCTTTCCGCTTGGTTAATAATGCGGTTTGTGCCCTTGTAATGTCCCTTTTTGTCTTTTGTATCAAATAAACAGTTTGTGCTGTTTCTCATTACCTTTGATTTTTTTCTGGCTCTGTTTGTGCTCTTTTCTTTTAGTTTTACCTTCACTGTCATCTCTGCACCTCATGGCGCTAAATATTATTCTCTACGATCCCGGTTTTGACACCCTGTCACGCTCCTATATTGAACACAATAGAAGAGTCTTCATGGGTTCTGTTAAGCAGCTTTATTTTATACAAACACATCACCATAGAAGATTACTGACTTTAATTTTAAGTAACTTAAGTTCTTAAAGATACACCGTATACATCACTTGCACTCTGATCTGAAACCAAGTGATAGATGATTGTAAGAGATGAATGGATGATAATTCTCAAAGTAGTTTTTGATGGGAGGCAGTGTCAAATGCTTTTGACATATCCAAGAAAATGGAAGAGACAATGTTGCTATTTTTGTGGTGGTTGATGGAATCTGTGAAACTTAATAGGGCAGTTGTGATGCTGTATTTTGGTCTAAAACTATGCTGGGAGTTGGAGAAAGAAGATTGTTTTGTAGTAGATAGTCTAGTAGTTGAGAATGTATGCATTTTTCTAGTATTTTGCTAAGGGGGGAGAGTACGGCAATGGATCTATAGTTAGATAATTCTGTGGATAGGCCACCTTTATGAAAAGGAATGATCTGGGAGAGTTTCCAGAGTAATGGTACATATTGTTCAGTAATGGAGCAATTAATAAGCAAAGAGATAGGGTATGGGATATCAAAATGAGAACAACCAGAATCACTTCTTCTTATAACACCTGGACAAAGTTCAAAGAACTGTTAAATAAATAAGTGTCAAACTTTTATACAAGCTATACTGTTTCTTGAAACTCCCACATCCCAAAGACATGCTGCAGGTGGATTAGAAGATACTGTTTCTTGAAAGCATCTTTAGACTTCTTATTGTACTGTAGACACTCTTAGTTATTTTTGTCGTGTTTTTGATATCTTTTTTCGTTATGTATTTTTATATACTGAAATAATCAAATGTTTTCTGACTATATACATTTTAATAAACACTTAGAAAAAAAAGAAAGAGTAGGATTTGAATTAGCAGCAATTGGATAATCTAAAGCAGCAACTGGATAATCTAAAGCAATAACTGCCTGCTCAGGTTTTGGAATAGGGTATAAAAATTTAAAAGACTGAGAAAATGAATACATTATATATTCCTTTGTAGGGGCAGCTGGCTGACTATCAGGAAAACTGTATTGGCAGTAACAAACACATCCTCTAAAGCTACAAAACAGGAGGAATGGGTGTAGGTTCTGGAAGATCCTTCTGTAACAACTCATAGTATTTTCTGAGGGACTGATACACCTCAGTGTTCCCCCACTGAAAACACTGAGACATTCTGGCAATAGTCTCAGAGAAAATGAAACCCAAACAGGGAGACTTACAAAATGAGCTCTCTTTGAAGTCTGAATTAGAAATCTGAGGTAAAAATCCTGTATCCATCCCTGCATCTTTCTTTAGATTCAGAATATTTTATCTTTTCAGGAAAAGAAGAGTCTCTCTTTTACCAGAAATAACTTTACAAGAAGGATCAAGAGACTGAATTAAACTTTGAGCAAGAACCCAGTAAATGACTCCTGTCCAATGAAATTTGAAGAGGAGTAGTTGCAGGTTTGGTTTTCTATTTCTTTTAGACAGTAAACATGGGGCCAGCCATGTTACTAGTGGCAGCAGTGGCTTCCCCAAGGATGGGCACAACATTCTGATGCAGCAGGGAAACCTTCCCTGTTTCTTCTCCGAGGACTGACAAGAGTGTTGGCTCTCCCTTGTCTACTGAGGGAACCCCAGCAGCCGTAGAGGATGTGGCTAAACCCAGTCCATAATGGCTATAAGTGACCTGAGGTATTAGAATTGGCCAGAGCAGAGTCACCCACATACGGCTGAGGAAAATTGCTATTTTGGTGTGGTCACATAGGCTGTTTTCTTAATTTTTTTGTTTTGGTGACTGGTAAAAGGACTACACAGAAAGTATGAAAATGGTCAAAAACCAAAAATGTGAAATAGCCGAACACAGTAACTTCAAGCTCGAACAGAACTGCAGTTGGAGTAGCAAGAATAATCCACAAAGGGTGACTCTGTAGTAACCACTGTTTAATCCACAATACACAGACGATGATAACACACAGAACACTGATAGTAGTACTTCAGCAAATGTAGGTTAAGCGCTTTCATCTGTCCTTGCCAGACTTCCTCAGAACCTTTAATTGTGATAATTAACTGACATTCTATACCTTCTTTTGGCGCCAAAAAATAAATCAATTGACTAATTCATTCTATTGAATGGCTTAATAAGCTCAAGTACATAAAACTATGTGCTTAAAATACTAGTATAAATAATTAAATTACATACACACTTACATATAAATTATTACAATAAAATATTTACCTGAAATACTGTATTGAATCTATGTCAATTGAAATATATATATATATGATAAAATCTGATAAAATTTAAATACAACTCTAAATACAACACCTCCACTCCTTCACTGCTCCAAAAATTCGCTAAGTATACAAAATAGGAACACAATCACTGGTACGTTTGATGAAACTCTTTTAATTCTACCTCGGCCTTCGCCTTCTCCTGGAATACATTTTACAAAGTCAAACACCACCCTTTTTATATTACATCTAATTAGATTATTAGTGCACCAGCCCTTCTTCAATAATTTAATTACCTTGGCTTGTTCACCCAACCATATAGCTTGCATCAAAACATTTTCTAACTTCACTTATTTGCATTATACCTGACTTCATTGAATATCAAATATATATAAACATCTTTATACAAATATATTATACAATATATTAACATTTTCATTACTTTTATAAAATGCTTTGCTTTTGAAACAAATATTGTTACAAAATTCTACATGTATTTATCATTAAATTCCTTCTATAAAATTCCCTATTTCTGGGAAATATGTGGAAATAATAGGTTCAAATCTCCATATTCATTCCATTGGGGAACAAGGTTTTATAATTGAGAATAAACCTAGACTCCATTTGTAACAATCTTTCACGAAACACAGTTTCATTACCAACTACATTAGGCCTGCCCAATACACAAAATACAAACCCCTCTGGGACCCCCTTGTGTTGCTCACAAAAATGTTTCCCTACCGGACTTTCCATTCTTTTATGTTTTATATCACCTAAGTGTTCAAGAATCCTAAGCTTTACCTTTCTTGTTGCTTGGCCTATGTACCATTTCTGTTTCACACATCCACATCCTATAGTATATACTACCCCTGTGGAATTGCAGTCATAATGTTCAAGGGCCCTATATGTGACATAATTTATTTTAATGCCATCCAAACTTTTGACCCGACTACAAATCTTGCAATTTCCACATCTGAATGTTCCCTTTCTAATGCTCTTTTTAAATGTGCTGATGTTTCTGAAGTTCAATGTTTCCTTTAAATTTGGATACCTACTATATTGAAATATATATATATATGATAAAATCTGATAAAATTTAAATACAAACAGCATAAATACAAAAAGTATAAAAAGTATATATATTATTTACTTCGTTGTAATGCTAGACAGTTGATCAATTGAAATACTATGTATTGAATGTCATATTTATATACTGAGTAACTGTATCAGATAAGAATAACCTACTACATACTGAAAGCTAACCCCCTAACTACTTAGAATACAATGAAATGGAAAAAGTACAGAACCCTCTACTAAAAACTTATACTATATATCACAAAATTAGTTGTATTTAATTAAATGAATTTAAATAAATAAATAAATTAATTAATTTACTTAAATATAATGTGTATAATTTAATTTGATTAGGAGGACCCCAGGATAAGGAAAGGTTTCAAACTAATGTATTCATTAAGTCCTGGATTCGTAGTGGCATCATAGCAAATCTGCCACTTGCTTTCCATAGATCCTAAACGTGCCTTCCAATTGCCACTACCGATTGATCTATCTACTTGGTCTAATATTGCAAACTTGAACTTGTGATCTGTACCTTTTTCTTTAACATGTTTATTGAGTGCGTTCTTGTCATCTCCTTTCCTCATTTTATATACATGTTCATATATCCGGGTTTTTAACTTTCTCTCTGTTTTCCCTATATAGTATGCTGTGCAGTGCGTACATGTGGCTAAATAGACTACTCCCTGACTATTGCAGTTTCCTGATCTAAATTTACATATACTTTTCATAATGTTGTCTAGTTTGACACTTTTGTCTTCATTGACATATTGGCACTGTCCACATGTTCCACATCTTTTTGTCCCCATCTTTATATTTTCCTTGTTATTCCTATTATCACTTCTTTCTATTAATTTCTTGATGTTATTCCCTGTTTTAAATACTATACTGGGAGTATTCCCTACTATTGGTCCTGTACCTTCCATGTTTGCAAATAATGTCCAATGCCTACGTAAGATCTCCTTGACTATATTTGTATGTGTGTTATACATGATAATGCAAATTCGTCTATCTAAGGGTTTGTTCATCTTCGTATGAGATCCTTCTTTACCTAATAATGGACAAAACTTGATACCCCATTGTAATTTGACATATTTCACCACATCTGCAAGCATACTTGTGGGGTAACCTCTTTCCATAAACAACTTGTATATGTAATCTAGTTCTTGTATCATGAGTTCTCTGGTTGAAGACATACGGGTAGCTCTGACACATTGCCCTTTAACTACATTCTTGAATATATGTGGTGGGTGGCAACTCCCAAATTGGATATAATCATTGGAGAAAGTTGGTTTTCTGTACAATTTTGAAACAAAACCACCCCCACTGTTGCTAATATATGTATCCAGGTACGCTATACCTTTCTTTTCAACTGTATGGGTGAAACACAGAAAATCTGTAGTGCTGTTAATATACTTGATAAAGTCTGGGATAACTTCTTTTTTCCCCTTCCATATAATAAATAAGTCGTCCAAAAAACGTGTATATAACGACATATACTTATAATATTCACTAGGAAATATATACTGATCCTCCCATTCTAACATCACTAAATTAGCAAATATGGGTGCACAAGATGCACCCATAGCTACACCTCTAGTTTGTCTGAACATTTCACCCTGAAATTCTATGTAGTTGTGGTCCAATATAAGCCCCATCATGTCCAATATAAGATTAATTTTCTCCCAAGTTAAACCAGAGAACTTCCTCATGCTGTTACAAAAATATTCCAACCCTGTTTTCGTGGGTATACAGGAAAAAAGGTCTTTTACATCTACGGTAATAAATGTGATGTCCTCATCCCACACTTCCGGGGTTAATTTACTGAGAAAATCCCAGGAGTCCTTAATTAAATGTGGGACATTTGCATATACATGTTTGGTCCAATGATCTATTGTGACCCCCATATTAAATGTTTTGGATTTTGATCCAGATATTATCGGTCTAAACGGGGGGTTTTCCAAACTTTTATGGATTTTTGGAATACCCACAATGTGGGCCATCATAGGGTACTCATTCCTTATAAAATTATAGAGCTCCTCGGAGATTCTGTTGTCTAAGAGGTATTCTTCAATAGCTAGATCTATGCGCTTGTATCCAATATTAATCTGATTGAGGGAAACTTCCTCATAATTACCTGAATTAAACAACAGTTCATGGCTCACACTATAATATTCAACCTTGTCAAATAGTATGATCCCACTCCCCTTGTCGAGTTTCATAATCCTAATCTCTTTATTGGAGATAATGTCATCTAACGTTTTCCGTTCATCCTTCGTTAGGTTATCGCTAAGCGTACTGTAGAAATCAGCCTGCTTCCTAATTTATTTATTTTTATTTTTTATTTTACATTTGTTAACCGGGATAGTCCGACTGGATGTATGTCCATTTTCAACGGAGGCCCGGGGAGAAAAGCTCCCAAAGTAAAAAAATTTATTACATATCTCAAAAACTTCATTACATGTCACATATCACGAACAGCGTAATGGAATATTTGGTGAAGAAACATTTAGACAGTAATAGTATATTTACAAAGGAATATCAAGACAATCCATACACATAGCATCTACACAAAATCTAGAGAAAGAGTTAGCCAGGCTTGATACAGTAGCAAGTCCGGTTTGACCCCAGGTGTAGTTTGAGTTTAGCTTTGAACTGACCTAGAGAAGAGAGTGAGGTAATCTCAGGAGGTAGTAGGTTCCATTTTCTGCCTGCAGAGTTAGTAAAGAGAGAGTCACCGGCTAAGTTATTAGATTTACAAGTCTGGATAAGGAGTCTACTGGAAGAACGCAGTGATCTAGGGTTGTTATAAATAGTAACCAGGTTTTTGAGTGCAGGGGTGTTTTCAGGATTGTATAGAATTATGTGTGTCATAACTAGTTGGTTATACAGTATTAGACTAGGTAGTTGGAGCCATCCAAGCCGAGATAGGTTAATGCAGTGATGTGTCCTGAAAGGAAATCCAGTAGCAAACCTGGCGATGTGATTGTAACAGATTGTGATTTTATTCAGAACAGTCTTACTAGTATTGTGGAGAAGAGGGATGCGACAGGAGAGTAGAGAGAAGATAAGATCGAGCAATGGCAACTTTAGCTGGGGGAGTCAGAAAGCTTTTTATTCTATACAATGAACCTAGTTTTTTATTGATGGTTTTGATCAATTGATTGACATGTAGGTCAAATTTTAAATTATTATCGATGGTGACACCTAGTAGTTTTGTAGAATGGTCTGGCAAAATTATTGTGCCATCCTTTGCTTTGATTGTAAAGTTAATGCCGCTAGACCTTTGTGTTGGAAGGAATAACAGCATTTTAGTCTTTTTGGGATTCAGTATCAGGCGACGATTTGAGAGCCAGTTTTCTATTGTGGTAAAGGTAGACTGGGTAGTTAACTGTAACTCTGTAGGAGATGTTCCTGAGCAAATTAGTGTGGAATCATCTGCATACTGGATACAGTTGACTTTAGGAATGACAGTGTTCAAGTCATTGATGAAGATAGAGAATAACAATGGGCCTAATATAGATCCTTGTGGTACACCCAGGGTGTTAGGTAGCAGGGTGGAGAGTTTGGTCTGCCATAACACGGCCTGTTTTCTACCACTTAGGTATGAATTAAACCATTGTAGGGCTTTAGGATCTAGACAAAGAGATTGTAGGGTATTGATTAATAGTTGGTGATCCACCATATCGAATGCTTTGGACAGATCCAAAAATAGAGCTGAGGAAATAAGGTTATTATTGTGGTGGAGATTTATGGTGTTGGTGAAGACAAGTAGGGCTGAGGTAGTGCTATGGTGAGGTCTGAAGCCATGCTGGGTATCTGCCATTAGGTGGTTGTTAATTAGGTGTTGCATAAACTGTTTTTGAATACATTTTTCCATAATCTTTGCTAGAGGAGAGAGTATAGCAATAGGCCTGTAATTGGAGAGTTCTGTAGAACTGCCTCCTTTATGAAGAGGGATTACGTAGGATATTTTCCAGATATTAGGAATATTTGCTTCTGTTAGAGTGCGATTGATAAGTAATGACACTGGGTAGGCAATGGCATCGGCTGATATTTGCAGGTATTCAGCTGGAAGTTGGTCAGCTGAGAGAGTTGTAGGTTTTAGTTTTCTGATTAAGGAGCGGATAAATGATGTAGCAACAGGTTGGAAGCTAAAAGAAGGTTTATTTGTAAGGGTAGAGCTACCTGGACTATGGGAACTTAGAGGCAGTTGGTTGGCTAGGGCTTGGATAGTCTCAGTAAAGAATCTGTTAAAACTGTCAGAGACTACTTCTGGTGGTTTATTGATATAGGCATCTGGGACAGGGGTAGTAGAGTGACCAGGGTGGCGAAGATTATTTAACCCTGCCCAGAACTTTTGAGGGTGATTTTGATTTTCTATTTGTAGTCTATGGTAGTATTATTTTTTGTCAAGTAGTATAATACATATACTTCTTAACACACCACTTGTTCATATACTGCTACTTGTGGATTTGGTGGTGGGATATAAGAACTTTTCTTTGCTAGTCTCCGCTCATTTATCTTTGGCCCTTCATTATGATCTTTGAAAAATAGCGCCAAATTCAGTCTACGACAATACAATTTTATCTCTTTAATAGTGTCAAATAAGTTGAAGCTAACAGTAGGAATATATTTTATTCCTTTACTAAAAAGGGTGAAAAAATCTTGTGTAATTTCAACATTAGTGTAATTGTATACCTTAAATCCACTAAAGTTGTATATCCTAGGTCTACCACTATTACTGGTTTCAGCACACTGGACATCTGTAGTAAATGATACTTTATCTGTATCCAGGTCTAGTTTCTCGGTAGTATCCCCTTCCTTCGTTCCATCCTTATAAATGATAGGATGACTACTGCTACTTATGTTCAGTACCTTTTCTGAAATTTCTTTGGGGCAGGGTAAAATCTGCCCCCTTGAAAATTTGTCTCGTCATCCTGTCTATGATATTTACTTCTCCCTATATTTTGTTCCTGGTTGAAAGTATTGGTACCTTCTCTATAGCGTTGTGGCCAAATATACACCCTCCCTATCCTATACTGTTCTGTGTCCCTTTCTATCTTATGCATCTTTCTATTATATACACTTTTAACCCTATAACTTGCTGTCTGAAACTGTTTGTAATACAGGTCATGCCACTGTTCAAACTCATTATCTTGTGTAATTTCTTCATTTAAAACCTCTAGCTCATTCAAAAGTGTTGCTATCTTTTCATCATTATACTTCATTATCATCTTCATATACATATATCCAAATGTGTCAAACAAATTATTAAATTCCTGTGTGACAGCATTGTTGTAATCAATGCCTAGAGGAAGTTTAAAAAAACGAAGCCCCTTTGGCACAATATGTACATTCATACATTTCTCTAAATATGCATTGTCAAGCTTAGTACATTTTAAATGCATCAACTTTTTTCCTAAAAGATATATCTTTGTTTTCAGACTGCCCGATGATGTACTTGGGGCATGCCTGTCTTGTGTTTGTTTGAAATCACAATCCATGAAAAATTCAAAGTCATCAGCTAAAAAGTCATTTATAGCATTACCCAAATTGCCACCAGTTTCTTTGTTATAAGTCGTAGATGTTGTTCCATACTTTACATTTGATTTACTACCGATTTTAGGGCTAGATATAAAGTCTTTAAAAACAGTACCTTTCTTTAGCTTATTGTCTGCTCCTTTACTGGTGACATTGGAGTATATTTTTATGTTCTCTCGCTGCTTAGGGCGCGTCCCTAATCTCTGAATTTCCTCCGTTTGGTGAAACAGGCTGAAATCAAACGTGAATTCAGCCTCAGGCAAAACATTGTCAAGAGTTTCCTTTATGTCCAAAGTAGGAACCGGCATTGGTTTTATTCGACCTTCCACTTGGCCGTTTGGTATATCCCCCTGGCTGTTGAGCACAATCCGCTCCGCTACGTATGGTGGTGTTTCTGCGGTGCCCTCGGGGTTTTGGGAAGATCCCATACGATTACCCACTTGCACCGTTTCAGTTAACTTTCCAACAAGATCCAAAAGCTTATTTACGTCAGCCTGGAGTGTAGAGACTTCCGCTCTCAACGTCACGAACTCCGCTCTGCTGAATGAAGCATCCAAAGATACTGTTTCGGCCATAGGTCAACACAGAAAGTATAAAAATGGTCAAAAACCAAAAATGTGAAATAGCCGAACACAGTAACTTCAAGCTCGAACAGAACTGCAGTTGGAGTAGCAAGAATAATCCACAAAGGGTGACTCTGTAGTAACCACTGTTTAATCCACAATACACAGACGATGATAACACACAGAACACTGATAGTAGTACTTCAGCAAATGTAGGTTAAGCGCTTTCATCTCTCCTTGCCAGACTTCCTCAGAACCTTTAATTGTGATAATTAACTGACATTTTATACCTTCTTTTGGCGCCAAAAAATAAATCAATTGACTAATTCATTCTATTGAATGGCTTAATAAGCTCAAGTACATAAAACTATGTGTTTAAAATACTACTATAAATAATTAAATTACATACACACTTACATATAAATTATTACAATAAAATATTTACCTGAAATACTGTATTGAATCTATGTCAATTGAAATATATATATATATGATAAAATCTGATAAAATTTAAATACAAACAGCATAAATACAAAAAGTATAAAAAGTATATATATTATTTACTTCGTTGTAATGCTAGACAGTTGATCAATTGAAATACTATGTATTGAATGTCATATTTATATACTGAGTAACTGTATCAGATAAGAATAACCTACTACATACTGAAAGCTAACCCCCTAACTACTTAGAATACAAGGAAATGGAAAAAGTACAGAACCCTCTACTAAAAACTTATACTATATATCACAAAATTAGTTGTATTTAATTAAATGAATTTAAATAAATAAATAAATTAATTAATTTAATAACTTAAATATAATGTGTATAATTTAATTTGATTAGGAGGACCCCAGGATAAGGAAAGGTTTCAAACTAATGTATTCATTAAGTCCTGGATTCGTAGTGGCATCATAGCAAATCTGCCACTTGCTTTCCATAGATCCTAAACGTGCCTTCCAATTGCCACTACCGATTGATCTATCTACTTGGTCTAATATTGCAAACTTGCTGTTTAGCCACATGTACGCACTGCACAGCATACTATATAGGAAAAACAGAGAAAGTTAAAAACCCGGATATATGAACATGTATATAAAATGAGGAAAGGAGATGACAACAACGCACTCAGTAAACATGTTAAAGAAAAAGGTACAGATCACTAGTTCAAATTTGCAATATTAGACCAAGTAGATAGATCAATCGGTAGTGGCAATTGGAAGGCACGTTTAGGATCTATGGAAAGCAAGTGGCAGATTTGCTATGATGCCACTACGAATCCAGGACTTAATGAATACATTAGTTTGAAACCTTTCCTTATCCTGGGGTCCTCCTAATCAAATTAAATTATACACATTATATTTAAGTAAATTAATTAATTTATTTATTTATTTAAATTCATTTAATTAAATACAACTAATTTTGTGATATATAGTATAAGTTTTTAGTAGAGGGTTCTGTACTTTTTCCATTTCCTTGTATTCTAAGTAGTTAGGTGGTTAGCTTTCGGTATGTAGTAGGTTATTCTTATCTGATACAGTTACTCATTATATAAATATGACATTCAATACATAGTATTTCAATTGATCAACTGTCTAGCATTACAACGAAGTAAATAATATATATACTTTTTATACTTTTTGTATTTATGCTGTTTGTATTTAAATTTTATCAGATTTTATCATATATATATATTTCAATTGACAGATTCAATACAGTATTTCAGGTATATATTTTATTGTAATAATTTATATGTAAGTGTGAATGTAATTTAATTATTTATAGTAGTATTTTAAACACATACTTTTATGTACTTGAGCTTATTAAGCCATTCAATAGAATGAATTAGTCAATTGATTTGTTTTTTGGCGCCAAAAGAAGGTATAAAATGTCAGTTAATTATCACAATTAAAGGTTCTGAGGAAGTCTGGCAAGGACAGATGAAAGCGCTTAACCTACATTTGCTGAAGTACTGCTGTCAGTGTTCTGTGTGTTATCATCGTCTGTGTATTGTGGATTAAACAGTGGTTACTACAGAGTCACCCTTTGTGGATTATTCTTGCTACTCCAACTGCAGTTCTGTTCGAGCTTGAAGTTACTGTGTTCGGCTATTTCACATTACTGGTAAAAGGACTAACAATTTTAGTCTGTTTCATGGTCATGTCGAAAATGATGCATCTTTACTAGGGAAAGACAAGCAGCGATTTCTGGTAAACACTACCGGCCCACAAAAGTTACTTTTTTGACAGAAAAAAATACAGTAAAAAGCATTTGAAAACGCTATGCCAGCTCCACAAAAGATAAACTCAATTTCTCCACAGAGAAAATGTTTTTGTTTACTCTACATTACTGTTAAAATGAAAAGAAAAAATGAATGCTGTGTTTATAATTACTTTACAGTCTTTAGACAGTCTGTTTACACTCCTACCATTAAAAATAACTTTCCTGAAGAGGAAAACAATAAAACATCAACAGAATTAAGAAAATGGAAGGTTTTTTGCCCAAACAGAACTTATCTGCCCAGCAAAGGAAAACACAAGCTGACAGTCAATCCTCGAAAGCCTCAGAGGAATGTTCTCTTTAGCAGAGATAAAGCTCTGAAGGGCTTTACACTAAACTTGTCATTTAGTCATGTCAGCTTGAGCTGACTGACAGTTTAGGAATGTGAAAGGAGCCCTGAAACTTTGGAAGCTGTTTGGCTGTTACATCCTTTGCAGGATATAACCCATATAGCTGCTGCTACTGCAGCAGTGAGCAATATGTTGAACATTAACCATTATTCATAAGTAATGAATCATGAACCCACTCCAGAACCTAGGACTATGAAGGACTTAGAGGAGTTGTTTATGACAATCAATTGAATTCTGAGAAGCAAGTGACTGCTGTTCTTCACCACTGATATGGAGTAATAAAAGACAAGTTTTGCTGACAGTGCTGACATTGAAACACCCAACGGTGGTCATCAGCAAAAGCCAAGATATAAATAGCCACTCAAAGATGTTTCACCATGGATGACCGAGACTCCATTTACTCAGTGGAGTACAAAACTTATATAATGTACAAGAAATCTCATCAACACCAAAGTATGGCCAACTGACCCTCTCACCGGCCAGTATGAGATCTACTGGCATAACTGCACATTATCCTTTCACCACTCAAAAGCACAGTAGTGCAGGTGTAGTCACATGACTGATAGTACAGATGTGATGCATCCTATTAACCATCCAATTTATTACTTCCCATCAGACCACTCCTACACCCCCCCATCCAGCCTTAATGCTGGTACATCATCTACTCTTTTGAAGAAGACTAGATGGTATATGGATTGGAGAGGTGCAGATTTCCCAATATAAGGATCTCAGTTAATATCACTTCCAGAGGTGATCTGGCAAACCATCTCCCCGGACCATAAATACTGATACAAGCATACTAACTAGGGAGGTAAACAACTACTGATCTGCTTGCACACTTCTGAATTAAATCCACTGCAGTCTAATGCCTTGATGGCTTGGAGTCCTCATGATGCCCTGGACTGCTTCCAGCATAACAGGTTCAGAAAATTGTGCTGTTGCCACACTTGAAACTTAGGTGTATGTCCTCAAAACTTCACTAGGCAGCTGACTATTGACCAGGCTGTATTATCCCCTACAATATTTTGCTAACTGTTAAATAATACCCCTTGGATAGAGCAGAGAAATGAGAGTTATGTACTTACCATGACATTAGATCCATGTTGTCTGATTTTCTTTTCTTCAAACTTGTGGACTGTCCGATCCTACCAGACCTGACCTCAGTGCTGATTTCATAGCTTACTGGATCTAGAGCTGTGACTCCTCCCTTACCCATAATTCTCTAGGCTGTACCTCAGATCGAGTTTGCCACCACTAGTCTGAAACATAATAAAAGCTACCTAGAGAAAGAAAAAATACTTATCAGAAAGCAAGTCATAAATGGTTGATGGAAGATAATTCAGTCTAGTCTGTGCACAGACAGGGACTAATATCTACTCAATCATCTAGAAGCCATAGGTAACAATTTGGAAGGGAGTTTGAAGCAGATGAAAATCAAACAACATAGATCTAATGTTATTGTGAATGCATAACTTTTATATCCAATGTTTATTTAATTTTGTCCGTTCAAACATGTGGGACAGAATCCCAAGTTAACAAACTGGGTGGTATCAAGGAAGGACATTCCCGAGTATGGTGGAACCAAATGAAGAAACTGATCTGTACTGAGTGTCCAGTTTATAGTGAGACACAAAGGTGTGTACCATTGCCCATGTGTCTGCAGCACAGATGTCATCAATGGATAATTTTTGTCAAAGCCTATTGAAGTAGAAACTGCTCTTGTTGAATGTGCTTTTGGTTTACTTGGTAAAGCTAATTTTTTCTTATGATATACAAAGAAAATAAAATCAGAGAGCCATCTAGATAAGGTTCCTTTAAAATACTGACTTTCCGAATTTTGGTTTGGCAAAGGAAATGAATAAATGATCATTCTTTCTGAATGCTTTTATCCTGTGAATAAGGAATCTTGAGTTGTCTATGAACATCTAAGAAGTGTAGTAGGTATTCTCCTTTGTTTGAGTACCGTGAAAAGAAGACAGGAGGTATATTGACTGGTTTAAATTAATTTCAGATGTCACCCTAGGAATAAAGGATGCGTTAATTCTAAGGAAACCCTATCTTCGTGGGAACAAAAACGGATAAGGGTGCTGTGAAGAAAGGGCTTGTAGCTTTGAGATCTGCCTGGCAAGTGGGACTGCAATCAGGAAAATTGTTTTCCATGTAAGAAATTTTAAGTCTGCTGGGGAAGCGGGTTCAAAAGGAGCCTGGGTTAAAGCTTGTAGCATAATGGTGCTGTCCAATGTGGGTACTGGGTCTCTAATGGGAGTTAACAAAAGCAAAGCTTCAACCTAAAGTTCTTAGTCTTCTCTATTCCGAAGGCAAAATATCCAAAAAGGCAAATAGAATAAGAAAAACTCACTTTATTAAAACAACAAAGCTTTCGGGAATAACCCTTCCTCAGTGTTAATCAAACAGCAAATGAATTTGAACGTATATATATATATATATATATATATATATATATATATATATATATATATATAAAACAACCATCAAAAAACAGCACATTTTTTAATATGTATTTGTGCTAACACACATAATTTTATTGAATGTTTGTGTTTTTAAATACTAATGAGCGTGGTCTCCAATTATGTTGCTATAGGATGGCTGTGTCATGTGGTTTTGGTTGTTTTATATATATATGTACATTCAAGTTCATATGCTGTTTAACACTGAGGAAGGCTTATTCCCAAAAGCTTTGTTGCTTTAATAAAGTGAGTTTTTCTTATTCTATTTGCCTTTTTCTCTAATGGGTGTTCTCAGCAGAAAGGTGCTGTTGAGGAAGGCTTTTAAGATTTTGAGAAATGCTATTGACATCCAACATGAAACTTGAAAATTGCAGCCAATTGTTTTTTAATAGTTGCAAAACTGGAGCCTTTGTCAAACAGACTAGACACAAACTCAAGTATAGAATAAACTGTTGCTGAAAAGGGGTCCAAATCTTTGGAGTAGGCCCAAATTGAAAATCTCTTCCATTTACTGTGGTAGACTTTCCTATCTGACAGTTTCTGTGAAGAGAAAAGAATATGGACTACTGCAGGGGGAGGGGGGCTGGCATCTCTGGCTATAGTTAAAACTGGAGGAACCATGTAATTAATTTCATGGACATTTGATCTTCAGATCAAAATCTATAAAAGATAAAAATGGAAGCAATCCAGATGGGTGAGTTATTAAATCTGGATAATGTTTCAACATGGAGAATGTACTAGCCACAGACAGGGGAACCATGTCTGTCGAGGTCAATGGGGGCAATGTGGATTACTCTGGTCTTGCACTGTCTTATTGGCAGAGAACTAAAGCCTGTAACTTAGTGTGCCTAAAACAAAGCCATTATATGGAGACAAGCTTACAGCAGTTTGTTTGCACATATAACATCACTACTGTCAAATATTAGCACAATCTAACCTACATAGTGCCCAACCTGAGAGGAAACCCAAGGGGAAACCTCTTTACAACCCAGTCCATGACCTACAGTAGCCCACTGAAATACAGGTGTGGATAACATGGATATGAAATTTCCAAATGTCTCCATAGCCAACTTGGTAGATATGGGCATCCAAGACAATGTAGCAATAGTTTCAAGCTCAAAGAAAACCATTTAATCCTTAAAAATAAATAAATAAAGAAATAAGTAATCACAGTATGTGAGTTATGCACATATGCAGGTAGCAAAATTTTTGCATCCAAACAAGGTTGTCATCCACCACACATAGTGCCCACCACACACACATAGGGCAATCTATGCTGAGGTACTAAAAAGCAATCCCAAACCTCAAATACCTCCTAAGCCTATAAACATGAATGCCTACCCTCAGCAATATCTAAACAAGCACCAAACATCACACATAACTCTACAACAAACGGGGTCCCAAGAGCAAAGCCCATAAGGCAAGCCAACATATTACCCAAGACTCTTGACATAGTGGACTCCATTGTATCACACAGATGTCCCATTCCTCAGACTTAACAAGAAAATAAAGTTAGTTCCTTATCTGGAGCCAGGCTCTGTCAAGTTAGGCACACAGTCAAGTCACTACACCACAGGCACCAGTATGATTCTATCACAGTCCATGTGAGTGTTAACGACCTGAGACGTACTTCCCTGGACTACATGAAGAGATGGATTCTTGACTTCTCTGAAAGGGTGTCTCAGGCAGGTATGTGTCTTACACTGAGCAGGATTCTATCATCACCAAGGATGATACCACAATGCAAACAAAAGATGATTGACTTGAATAACTTGTTTAGTTTTTGGTGACTTTCAGGGGGATTCAATATCTGTCAGCATGGGAGAACATGGTTTACAGACCACATTGCTTTGCAAAGGATAGTTTGAACCTGTTTCCCCTAGGCTTACAGTTATTTGCTAAAACTTTATAGACCTCCTTACAGCCTTTTTATGAAATGCTAGATTGACAAACCTACAGGCATAGCAAATAAAACCCAAAGAAACCTAAAGGTGTTAGTGCTCAGTGCTAGTAGCCTAAACAAGAAACTCCACACCCTATTAGCTCTCTTCACTCTGGAGAATATTGACATCTGTGCAGTTACAGAGACATGGTTTAAATGTGCAGAGAGTACTCTAGCACTGCAAGGCTTCAGTGCATTCCACACATTTAGTCAGTCAGATGCACATACAGGGGCAAAAGCTGGAGGAATCTCAATCTGTATTAGCAACAAGCATATCTCTATAGTTAAACAGAACAACGCCCTGGGATTCACCCATGTGCAAGTGAAGATAAACAAGCTATTAACTTAATTATTAAACTTAACAACATACTATTAAACCAAACATGCTATTTATGGGAAACTTTAAATACTCCTCTAGAGACTGGAAACACACACTGCCTTATACTTGTAGGCACAAAGATTGCTGGACTTTATTAACGTAAATACCTATGACTAGACAGTGTACAGACCCACCAGAGGTTCAAACATATTGGATCTGGCACTCACCAATATGGAAGACAGCTGCACCCCTCCCCCAGTATCACATCCTCACTGGTAAGTTTGGACCAGAAAGCCGTCACCTTCGAAATAAAAATCAAATCAGTAACCCCAGTAAACCCTGTAACAGCTAGGAACTCTTCCAAAGCAAACTATATCTTATTAATTGATAGCTTATCAAAATTCAGTGCTCCTCCCAACTGCATGTTGACTGCAACTTAGGCAGAACTCTTCACTGAGACACTGAAGTAAGCCCAAAACAAACTCTAAAAACAAACCACTGCAGTGGAATCTGAACCTTAATAAGGTGTATAGCAAAAGGAAAAAAGTCATGGTTAAAATCAGGAACAGCATCTCCCATAATGATAGACACTCTCTAATTAAACTAAACAGGAAACTAAGAGGACTAATTAAGTCCAACAAGGCCAATTACAAGGTCAAGATAGCCTTACAGGCTAAAGACAGCCACAAGACCTTATACAGCTTTGTCTGAAACCTCAAAAGCAGCACACATTAGTGTGCTGAACTTGTGGTCAGTTGTGCTACCTTCATTAAGCATAGTGGCAGAGTGAATTTGCATGCTGAGAAATTCAGCTCAAACATCACCCCACCTCACACCATGAAATACCTACTAGTATAACCCCCCCAACTACTAAAAGGAAGTAGGTCCTGGTGGTGCTCATAAAGCCTAAAAACACAGCCTCAATGGGCCCTGGCAATATCCAGAAATGTCTCCTAAATCACTTGAAACATGACCTGTCAGGACCACTTGAGCCACTTTTCAATGGCAGCCTCAAAATAGGCTTTGTAGCATGAGAATGGAGGACTGCAATGGTTATCCCACTTCACATCCAACCTAGAAACTATAGGCCCATTTGTCTGAATTGTGTGATATGCAAACCCATGGAATGAATGATTATGGGAATGATCAACAAAGATATAGGTAACTTCAGACATTGGACCAAACCCAGTTTGGCTTTGTCAAGGGAAGGTCATGCCCAGTAAACCTGACAGATTTCTTTGAGAAGGCCACCAAGGCAATGGATAAGGGGAAAATGGCACATAGCACTGACCTGGATCTGGCTAAGGCACTCACAGAACTGAATATAAACCCCTACCTAATCACTGGTTCAAAAGCAGCACCCAGGAAGTCAGGATTGGTGACACAGCCTCCACTAAGAGACCATTCTCCAGCTGGGTACCTCAAGTCTTCATATTGGGACCGCTCTTACTTGGCATCTACTTCTCAAAGGTAAAAGCTAATGTTATGGGCCTTTGGCTGGACAAGTTTGCAGATTACTGTAAATTGGGAGATATCACATTTTCCACCCATGACACAAGTATCTTACAAGAGGATCTAATACAGACAAATGACTGGTGCCAAAGTCATGAACTAAGACTCAATGCCAAGAAATGCATTATAGTGTCTTTTGGGAAAACTACCACCCAGGCTAATTATTCCATTGATAAGACAAGCCTAAGAGCTAAAATGACAGTCAGGGATCTGGGAACATATGTAGACAATAATCTGGCCTTTGACCAACATGTAGCCAAGATAATAAGAAAATCATACTATGTTGCCCAACTTATAAAAAAGGGCATGGCATCCAGGTTCAAGGAAGTCATAGTGCCACTTTATTCAGCCCTTATCAGACCCCTCATTGAGTATAATGTCCCCTTCAGTATGTACCTGACCAGACCAATGCAACACTTGGAACACACACAAAGATTCCATACCAGGAGAATCAAGATTATAAACAAATGTTCCTATACAGACCACCTTAAAGCCCTATCACTATACTCTGTCTCCTACAAGTCAATGAGAGGTGATCTATGCCTGACATATAAGGCATCCTTGCATCCAGCTCTGATGGACCTTTTGCACATCCACAAAATGAACAGTATCACAACCACTAGATTAAAGAATTAAAATTTTGCTTATGACATAAGACATGTTGGAGAGACAGATATGTCTCAGGGGATCCCCATGCTCATAACAGGCTTCCCATCCATTTGAAGCAGAGTCCATGCTTATCCCTATTTAAACATAATCTTGATCAATGGATGAAAAATCTGAAATCTACCCCGGGTCTGGCCCCCATGTCTCAGATAGACAGAGGCAGACAGTAATGCCCAAACTAATATACCTTCTCCCATAACCTCTAGAAACTTCCTAACATACCTCCATATAATAAACACCCATGATACATGGTAACACAAGTGGGTTGGATTGCATGGTTAGGGTTATAAAGGCCCTGGTGGTCATTAGCTTAGTATATACCTATGAACCTATGTGTTTATGCCTCTCAGTCTCAAAGCTCAAAAATCATGGCACTGGCCTTTAAAATCACAGCAGATCAGAAAGAGAAGTATTTTCTTATTTTCAAGAACAGAAACTATTCAGGTATTAGAGTCAGTACAAATAAAATATTTTTGTAAACTCTTAGTTCATAATATATGCACAAACTGGTCTAAATTTATGAAAACTAATTCAAGTAAACACAAGGCTAAATTTGAGGGCAAACCTCTATCACTATACCTAAGTTACAGCAGTTGAAAAAAATGTATCTGTTGTTGTTGCCCTCCCCACCAGCACTAAACTTCTTAGGTGCTATGATTAAGACACAGTGGTATGATGCTTACCCTCAAATTTATGGTTGCTCCTCAGAGACTTAGAGGTTTTTGTCATGAAGTTTGACTACTGTGAGGGTGTATGAACAGGATTATCTATTCCGAAACAAAAAAAGTTGTGATATTTTACTTTAAGACTCACCTGGATGCAGACTCCTCCCCATTCATAAAGGATATGCACACCTCCAGACTGGTAGCCCAACATAATGCATCTGAAATACTTCAGGTGCAGCTAACACTGGGTAAGACAGCGATTAAGGTCATAGCATGCTATAGGTCCCCAACCATGTCCCAAGACTCACACCCCACATTCCTAAGCACACTGGAGAATATTAGGGTCCAAACTAACACTCTCATACCGGGCAAATTCAACCACCCCTCCATTAACTGGGAAAACTACTCATGTATCAATACACTTGGCCAATGTTTCCTGGAATTCATTAATTCCAGTGCCCTGAACTAGCTCTTTCTTACCCCCACTAGAGGTAGCAACATCCTTGACCTGGTCATTACTAACATGGGCGACCATTGCTCTACATGAGTAGTCAACTCCTCCATGGTTAGATCCGACCACAAACTAATTACCTTGGAAATTCACCCCCCCCCCCTCGCAAAGGTAACCACCATGAAAAACTTCTCCAAAGCTAACTTTGAGCTCCTAAAAACAGAGGTGGTTAACTTCACGGAACCCATACAAATGGGGAATAGTTGCATGACCACTAAATCATACACCAGTGCACTGTACAAACACGTACACAAATGCATGGATGTCTCCATACCCAATAAAACCAAGATGCTCTCCTCCAAAAAAAGGAACCCACTCTGGTGGTCCCCTGCCATAAACAAACTCTACAACAGAAGGAGGAAACTGATGTGGAATAAGGTGAAGTCCCAAGACTGGAAAAACTCCCTTATCAGCCTCAACAAAAAGTTGAGATCCCTCATCAAATCCTCTAAAGCTAGTTATGAAAACAGAATTGCAGCAGATAGTAAAGACAACCACAAGGCCTTCTATAGTTATGTAAAGAATCCCCATGGCAATATCCAGATTTACTCTGAGCTACTGCACAATGGTACCTCCTATACCAAGCCAACAGATATTGCTAATATACGGGCCGACAGATTCAGTGCCAACTTTACCCCTCCCCCCAAAGGACCAGTCACAATACCAGTAGATTGCCAATCACCAAGTATTACTGCTGCACAGGTTAAAACAGCACTGTCCAAGGCCAGGAATACAGCTTCTATGGGACCTGACAACATCCCTAGCTGTGTTCTACATGAACTACAGAGTGAAATGGCACCTCACCTGTGTGCCCTGTTCAGTCACAGCCTCACCTCAGGGTTTATCCCTACCGAATGGTGCACTGCTACAGTCATCCCTCTCCACATAGGAGGAGCAACTACAGACCCTGGGAAATATTACCCCATTAGCCTGATGAGTCTGATATGCAAAGCTATGGAAAGCATCATCATGGACCTAATAAACAAGGATAGAGGGAATCTCCAAACTCTGAATCCCACACAGTTTGGTTTTGTGAAGGGTAGATCATGCCTGCTCAACTTGGTCGACATCTTTGAGTCAGTCACCAGAGCTGTGGATGAAGGCAAGGTGGTTCATACAGTCTACCTTGATCTGGCCAAGGCCTTTGATACCATTTCCCAGTCAGGAATCACAGAAAATCTCACTAAGCTAGGCATCAACCCTTATATCACTAGGTGGGTTGCAAATTGGCTCACAGGTAGAACCCACAGTGTAAAAGTAGCTGACTCCAAGTCAGACTGCCGACCAGTCACGTTTGGAGTCCCACAGGGTTCGGTCCTGGGTCCTGTCCTGTTTGGTATCTACTTCTCTGAAGTCCAAGCCAACACAAAGGGACTCTGGCTGGCAAAGTTCGCAGACGATTGCAAGTTAACTCCCCAAGTGATGTTGACATCCGACAGAAAGGCCTCACCGAGACCCATGACTGGTGTTAGAACCATGGCCTTAAGCTCAATGCCAAAAAACGTGTTGACAAAACGTGTTGTCATCCCCTTTGGGAAAAACCCGGTTCCCATGAATTACCACATCAATGGTAGTCCACTGAGCTTAGAAGGTGTTATAAGAGATCTGGGAACACAGGTTGACAGCAACCTCTCTTTTGACCACTACATTGCCACTGTGG
The DNA here is from genome assembly GCF_019279795.1 of Protopterus annectens. Taxonomy (NCBI): domain Eukaryota; kingdom Metazoa; phylum Chordata; order Ceratodontiformes; family Protopteridae; genus Protopterus; species Protopterus annectens. The sequence continues at coordinate 1,432,478,070 of NC_056746.1, read as the reverse complement.
TCAGAAAGTCCTTCTCTGTGGCACATCTCATTGCTAAGGGTTTTGCATCCAGGAAGAAAGAGGTCATTGTCTCCCTCTACTCCTCCCTCATTAGGCCAATCATTGAGTACAATTCCTCATTTGGCATGTACCTCAGTAAACACCTGCAGCAACTGGAGATGCTGCAAAAGTACCTCACAAAGAGGATCCTAGGCCTTAAACATTTGTCCTATATGGACAGACAAAAAAACTCCAGCTGTTCTCTGTCTCATATCATCTACTTACAGGCAATCTCAGCTTGACTTACAAAGCCATGTCTGTCCCAACTCTGTTAGAAATGCTACATCTAAAGAAATCCCAATCTCTCCATACTACATGCTCCAGAGACCTCAGCCTCATTACCACTATCAACAGAACATGTTGGAGTGACAGATTCATAACCCAGAGACTGCCCATGCTATGGAATAGACTTCCCATACATGTCAAGCAGGGCATCTCACTGGCCCTCTTCAAGAGAAATCTTGATGAGTGGATGGGAAATAGAAAATTCACCCCAGGGATCACTCCAGTGGCTTTACTTGACAGAGGAACTAAGGTCAGGTGGCATGATGCCATGGCAATCTTATGGGCTAGGCTTTAAAGGCTCCAGATCAATTACCCTGGTCTAAATTTTAATTGCAGTATCAAACTACTTATTCATCAATAAATAAATGCTTATTTGAAACAAGTTCTTAAGAAAACAAGATATTAAAAAGACAGATAATGTCCATCAGGGGCGTCCATCTTAACATATGACTTAAAACTGTGTACTGCGTGGAGGGGCAGGCAGACCCCTTTCTGGACATGTTTAGCCATCTGTCATCAACACTGAGTCAGTAATGCCAGACATTAAAGTGTCACTTGTTTGTTCACATTGTCCTACTTAAATATTTTACTGTTCATAAAATAAAATGTTGAATAAAATCTAAAAAAATCCCAAGCACCACACTTATCTGACAGCCCAAATAGGATGCCAGTCTTGTTGAAGCTTCCCACATCTGTGCGAATAACGATGGTGAGTCCTAAAATAAAATATCACCAAAAACTCTTCTGACCCACTGCTATGATTTTTTTCAGTGTCAGTACTAACATTGCTAATACTCAAGGATTGAAAGGTACACCTGCCACTGCCATGCATGCTTTGTTTTTCAGAGATCAGGCTTATTTCTTAAGTCAATCCACATCCAGCTAGAAGATGTCTTAAACAGGTTATAGCTCAAAAAGCAATCCACTAACTAGAATTTGGATTATCTGCTCACCCCAACAGCAAAAATATGCAACATAATGTTATAGATGGCAATTTATATTTTTCAACACTAGAGTTAGAGGCATGCCTCTCCATTCTACTTATTTTGGAGGTAGACATCTATTTTCAGGCTTGATTTACCTCCATACTTCTCAAACTCTTAGTGAAGGAAATCTGGATAAAATCTAAAATAATAGGGGGAACAACGGACCAAAAGTAGGGACAGATTTTTGAATATTACTCTTATAAATTTAAAACATTGCTAGAAAAACAGGAATTGTGTTAGTATGCATTTCTCTCATCCAATTACAAACATCTTCCACTCTTATTCTTTCAAGTACACATTAGGGCCTGTAACCATGAATGGGTATTTTCCTACTGCCTATGCATCCAGTTTGGTGGACATGGGTATCCTTAGGCAGTGAAACAATTGCCTTATGTACACTAGCAACCATTTAATTCTCAAACAAATATGGTATGTGGGAGATGTAGTTACACATTGACATTGGAGGCTAGACTCTCACATACAGACACAGAAAGCAACAAACAGGTTGTCAGTGACTCACACACATCACTCGCTGCATCCACAAAGGACCACACACACAGACTCACACAGGTTGAGGTGCTCACATGTAACTTACCTAACCTGAAAGGCCTCTCAGGCGCAGTCCTCAAAAACTCCACACGCCATATCTCATTGTGCCTCATTTATCAAGGCCATGAGGCAAAACACTCCACAAATCAATATTCTTGTCACAGGCGACTGCATTGTGAGACACACTGAAGTTCCTTTTACCAGGCTGGATAATGTTAAGGTTACAGTTAATTGTCTGTCAAGGGCCAGGATTCACCAGATCACACAAGCACTCAGGTCACTTACCTCTAAGTACTAGTATGACTCAGTCAGTCATAGTCCATGTGGGCATGAATGATCTGAGGCATGCATCCTTAGACTAGATGAAGAGAGACATTATTGAGCTTTCAGAATATGTGTCACAGGCAGGTATGAGCCTAGCGCTGAGCAACATTCTATTGTCTCCAATTATGGTGCCACCATACCAGTAGAAAATGATCAACTTTAACAATTGGCTTAGCTACTGGTGTCATTCTAAAGGGGTTCAATACTTGCCAGCCTGGGAGGACATGGTTGATAAGCCACACTGCTTTGTCAGGGATGGTCTTCACCTGTCACCTCTAGGCTTTCCGATATTGGCCAAAACATTATTCACCCCTATAGTGCCCTTTTTAACCATTAACAAACAGATAAACCTTCCATTACAAGAAAAGCTACTCAGGACAAACTAAAGGTGGTACAGATCAACATTAGGAGTCTCAACAAGAAACTGCACTCCCTGCTAGCTCTCCTCATGCTAGAGAATGTTGACATCTGTACAATTACTGAAACATGGTTCAAAGCCACAGAAAGCAGTCCAGCAGTGCATGGCTATAATGCCTTTCATAATTCCAATCACGCACTGAACATGAAAAAGCTAAATGTGGAGGTGTATCTATCTACATAAAGGATAAGCACACTTCAAGGTTGGTCAAGCAATATGACATGCTTGAGCTACTCCATGTCCAACTAACCACAAGAAAAATTCATTACCATATTCATGCTAGCTACAACCCAGCCACTGGGGATGCACAAGCCAGTGCATTTCTTTGTACCTGTCCCAAGCCCGGATAAATGGGGAGGGTTGCGTCAGGAAGGGCATCCAGTGTAAAATCTCTGCCAAATTACTGATGTGGAGAACATTTCATATTTACATACCGGATCGGTCGAGGCACGGGTTAACAATGACTGCCACCAGTACTGTTAGCCAACAGGGTGCTGGCGGAAATTGGGCTACTGTTGGCCGAAGAAGAAGAGGAGGGGGAAAGCATGCCCGAAGGCAGGAAGAGAGCAGGAAGGTTAGGAGTGTAGTACTGAGGGTAGGAACTTTGAATGTTGGCAGTATGACTGGTATAGAGAGAGAGCTAGCTGCTATGATGGAAAGAAGGAAGGTTGATATATTGTGCGTGCAAGAGAACAGATGGAAGGGAAGTAAGGCCAAGTGCATAGGAGGCGGGTTCAAATTGTTCTATCATGGTGTGGATGGCAGAAGAAATGGGGTAGGGGTTATCCTAACGGAACAGTATGCTAAGAGTGTTTTGGAGGTGAAGAGAGTTTCTGATAGAGTTATGTTTATGAAGCTTGAAATTGATGGTGTAATGATGAATGTTGTTAGTGCATATGCTCCAAAAGTTGGGTGTGCGATGGATGAGAAAGAAAAATTTTGGAGTGAGTTGGATGAAGTGGTGGTGAGTGTACCCAAGGGTGAGAGACTAGTGATTGGAGCGGACTTCAATGGGCATGTTGGTGAAGTGAACAGAGGGGATGAGGAAGTGATGGGTAGGTATGGTGTTAGGGAGAGGAATGCAGGTCAGATGATTGTGGATTTTGTGAAAAGGATGGACATGGCTGTGGTGAATACGTATTTTAAGAAGAGGGAGGAGCATAGGGTGACGTACAAGAGTGGAGGAAGATGCACACAAGTGGATTATATCCTATGTAGGAGGGCCAGTCTGAAGGAGATTGGAGACTGTAAAGTGGTGACTGGGGAAAGTGTAGTTAAGCAGCATAGAATGGTGGTCTGCAGGATGATGTTGGTGATCAAGAAGCGGAGGAGGAGTGTGAAAGCAGTGCCAAGGATTAAATGGTGGAAGTTAAAAAAAGGGTGATTGTGAGGTGGAGTTCAGGGAAGAGTTAAGACAGGCACTGGGAGGCAATGAAGAGTTACCGAATAGCTGGGTAACTACAGCAGAGCTAGTAAGGGAGACTGCTAGGAAGGTGCTTGGTGTGGCATCTGGACAGAGGAAGGAGGACAAGGAGACATGGTGGTGGAATGAGGAAGTACAGGAGAGTATACAGAGGAAGAGGCTGGCAAAGAAGAAGTGGGATTGTCAAAGAGATGAAGAAAGTAGACATGAGTATAAGGAGATGAGGCGCATGGCAAAGAGAGAGGTGACAAAGGCTAAGGGCTAAGGCATATAAAGAGTTGTATGAGAGATTGGACACTATAGAGGAAGAAAATTACCTGTACTGATTGGCTAGACAGAGGGACAGAGCTGGGAAAGATGTGCAGCAGGTAAGGGTGATAAAGGACAGTGAGGGAAACAAGTGAGGAGAGTGTGTTGAGTAGATGGAAAGAGTACTTTGAAGGGCTGATGAATGAAGAGAATGATTGGATGATGTGGGGATAGTGAATCAGGAAGTGAAGCAGATTAGCAAGGAGAATGGAAAGGCTGTTGGCCCAGATGACATACCAGTGGAAGCATGTAGGTGCTTAGGAGAAATGGCAGTGGAATTTTTAACCAGATTGTTTAATTAAATTTTGGAAAGTCAGAGGATGCCTGAGGAGTGGAGAAAAAGTGTTTTGGTACCTATCTTTAAGAATAAGGGTGATGTGCAGAGCTGCAGTACCTACAGAGGGATAAAATTGATCAGTCACAGCTTGAAGTTATGGGAAAGAGTAGTGGAAGCTAGGTTAAGAAGGGAGGTGATGATTAGTGATCAGCAGTATGGTTTCATGCCAGGAAAGAGCACTACAGATGCAATATTTGCTCTAAGAGTGTTGTTGGAGGAATACAGAGAAGGTCAGAAGGAGTTGCATTGTGTCTTTGTGGACTTAGAGAAAGCATGTTACAGGGTGCCTAGAGAGGAGTTGTGGTATTGTATGAGGAAGTCGGGAGTGGCAGAGAAGTATGTAAGAGTGGTACAGGATATGTACAAGGGTAGTGTGACATTGTTGAGGACTGCAGTGGGAGTGACAGATATGTTTAAGGTGGAGGTGGGGTTACATCAAGGATCAGCTCTGAGCCCTTTCTTATTTGCAGTGGTGATGGACAGGTTGACAGATGAGATTAGACAGGAGGCCCTGTGGACTATGATGTTTGCAGATGACATTCTGATATGTAGTGAGAGTAGAGACCAGGTTGAGGAGACCCTGGAGAGGTGGAGATATGCTTTAGAGAGGAGAGGAATGAAGGTCAGCAGGGCTAAACAGAATATATGTTTGTAAATGAGAGGGAGGGTAGAGGAATGGTGAGGATGCAGGGAGTAGAGTTGGTAAAGGTGGATGAGTTTAAGTACTTGGGATCAACAGTTCAGAGTATTGGTAAGTGTGGAAGAGAGTACAGGCAGGGTGGAATGGGTGGAGAAGAGTGTCAGGAGTGATTTGTGACAGATGGGTACCAGTAAGAGTGAAAGGGAAGGTCTACAAGAGGGTAGTGAGACCAGCTATGTTATATGGGTTGGAGATGGTAGCACTGATGGAAAGGCAGGAGTCAGAGCTGGATGTGGCAGAGTTAAAGTTGTTAAGATTTGCACTGTGTGTGACTAGGATGGACAGGATTAGGAATCAGTATATTAGAGGGTCAGCTCAGGTTGTGCAGTTTGGAGACAAAGCAAGAGAGGCGAGATTGCATTGGTTTAAACATGTGCTGAGGAGGGATGCTGGGTATATTGGGAAAAGGATGCTAAGGATGGAGCTGCCAGGTACGAGGAAAAGAGGAAGGCCTAAGATAAGGTTTATAGATGTGGTGAGAGAGGACATGCAGGCGGTTGGTGTGAAAGAGCATGATGCAGAGGACAGGAAGAAATGGAAACGGATGATCCACTGTGGTAACCCCTAACGGGAACAGCCGAAAGAAGATGATGATGATGATTCTTGCTAGCTACAGGTCCCCCACTATAAACCAGGAAACCCATACATCATACCTGAAGTTACTAGAATCATTCACCATCCAGATCAACACCATACTCATGGGTGATTTTGACTACCCTTCCATTAACTGGGAGACATACATGACCACTAACATGCAAGTCCAAAGATTTCTTGACTTTGTAAATTCAAATGCCCTGGAACAGCTAATCTGCACTCCCACTTGGGAAACAAATATCCTAGATCTGCTTCTCATAAATATGGGAGGGTGCTTCACCCCCCCCCCAAGTGATATGTCTTTATTAGTAAGATCAGATGACAAATCAGTCTCCCTTGAAATAAAGGGAAAACTAGTATCCCCAACTAACCCTAAAAACTTTCTCTAAGGTAAATTACCCCCTATCAAGGGATGGCACAGCTAGATTTTAAGCTCTCTTAAATCCAGAAAACACAGAAACCTATGCAAAGGCATACACAAATGTCCTGTATGACCATATAAACAACTGCATAAAAACAGCAGTACCAGACCAAAATAAACTCAGGTTAAACCACAAAAACAAGCCAGCTTGGTGGACCCCTAGTATTAATATGTTGTACAATAAAAGAAAGAAAATCCTTTCAAGAAGAAATAGGGAATGTGCACATCATTAGGCTAAACAAGTGAATCACGGTACTAGTCAAGTCTCTGAAAGCAGACTTTGAGGTAAATATAGCCTCCAAAGCTAAGGATAACCATAAAACATTTTTCAGTTATGCTCAAAATCTTAAGGGCAACACACAACTATGTGCAGAATTAGTTGTTGATGGCCTCAACTATACTTTGCTAGAAGACATAGCAAATCTGCTGGCTGACAAATTCAGCTCAAATTTCACCTCCCCATCACTCCCAGTTGTCCCATCAAAAAATAGCCCCCCACCACTCCACCAACAATTACCACCAAAGATCAGGTTGTCACTGCACTTTCTAAAACTAAAAACATGGCTTTAATGGGGCCTGGCAATATACCAGGTTGCCTCTTAAACAGCTTAAATCAGGATGTATCAGGCCCATTAAGATCTCTGTTTAACCACAGCCTCCAGACTGGCTTTGACCGAAATGGAGTGGAGGACAGCAACAGTTATCCCTCTGCATAAAGGGATCTTTTTTTTTTTTTTTTGCATCTATTGACCCATAAAATTACAGACCCATAACTTTGACTAGACATATATATAAGACCATGGAAAGAATAATCATGGACCAGATAAGTAATGACATAGGAGACCTCCAAACATGGAGATGACCCAGTTTGGTTTTGTCAAGGGCAGGTCATGCCTACTGAATATTGTAGCTTTCTTTGAAAAGGTCACAAAGGCTATGGATGAGGGTGAAACAGTACATGTCACCTATCTTGACCTGGCCAAGGCAGTTGACACAATTACCCACTCAAGTCTTATAAATAAACTCACAAAACTGGGCATAAATCCCTATGTCTCCAGATGGATAGTCAATTGGCTTATGGACAGGACACATGGTTAGAGTGAGTGAATATAGATCCATCAAGAGGCCATTTTCTAGTGATGTGCCACAGAGCTCAGTACTGGGACCACTCCTGTTTGGAATATACTTCTCTGAAGTCAAGGCAAATGTGGAAGGCCTCTGGATGACAAAGTTTGCTGATGAGTGCAAGCTGGGGGCAGTCACTGAATTGCCCAGCAATGTAGATGTCTTTCAAGAGGGTCTAAATCAGACAAATGATTGGTGCCAGGACCATGGTCAAAAACGAAATGCAAAAAAATGCATTATCATACCATTTGGGAAGTCAAATAATACTGCAAATTACAACATCAATAGCACATCCCTTAGACTGGAGTCAGAGGTGAGGGATCAAGATAGATAGATAGATAGATAGCACCCTGAACTTTGACTGCCGTGTGTCCACTGGGGTGAGAAAATCCTTTTATGTGGTTCAACTTATTAAGTAAAGGTATGGCATCCAGATCCAAGGAAGTTATAGTCGACTATACTCAGCCCTTATTAGATCTATAATTGAGTACAGTGTGCCATTTGGCATGTACTTGACTAGCACTTACAGCAGCTGGAGTGACCTCAGAGGTTCCTCACAAAGAAAATACAGAGTGTAAATTACATGAATTGAGCAGATAGAATAAAAGCCCATCTGTTTACTCTTTTTCCTATCGATTATTAAGTGGTGACCTATGCCTGACCTACAGTGCATTCACAAATCTAGAGCTCTAATGAAGCTGCTACAAATCCGCAAGTCAAACAGCATGAGCATCACCCAATCTAGGCATCTAGACTTAGTGAGCAACTCAAACAAAACATGCTGGAGAGACAATTATGTGTCTCAGAGATTACCCCTTCTTTGGAACAAGCTTCCTATTCACATTAAGCAGAGCTTTTCCCTGGCCCTCTTCAAGAGCACTTTGGATCAATGGATCAATGGATGGGGAATCACAAAACCACACCTGGGGTAATGCCTTTGTCCCTTATGGACAGGGGCAATCTGTAAGCTACTCAATGCACAGGCAGAAATCCATGCCATCCTCTTGTCCTTAGGGGCAATATTTTGGTAAAACTGAGTTACATTGGCTAGGGCCATTTAAGCCATTAGCCTAGTAATCTCTGTAGCTCAGAGCATGTGTATGTACCTTTAAGAAGTATTTCCAGATGTAGCATGTGCATATAAATAGCGAGCATGCGCAGGCAGCAGTGTCATTTTGAGAGAACAGCCAGAGTGTTAACATGTATGAGTGCAATAATCAGTCTTTTTATAAGTTTATTTAAGTCTATGTTACAAAGCCTCATTTCTGATGTGTTTGTGTAATAAAGCTGCTTGAACTGAACCCATGAATGTTCGTCTGTTTTATGGCCAGATGAGCAACATGGTGTCAAAACCGGGATTAACAGAGCTTCTTCTTCAACCCATCGGGTGCAGAGTTTAAGGTGAAGGCAGGCTAAGCAGGTTGAGTGAAAAGGAGCAGAGACAAATGAAAAAGGGTTAGAAACAAGCTAAAGGTAAAGAAAACTGCACAAATGATTTATTTGGCAAAGAAAATGAAACACATTATAATCAAACGAGTAGCACAAAACGTATTATTAAGCAAATGGAAGGCACAAACTACATTATTAATTAAACAAAAATTTTGAAAGGACAATATTTGATAAAACTAGCAAAACTATTCATATGGGGCTCAGAATTACCTTTGATTTACATAACAAACATGTTTAAAGTAAAACAAACACAAGAAAAGTATAATGAACATGATAAGAGATTAAAAAGGCAAGGCGACTGCATATTTTTTAGTAAAAGACCATGTTTGGGCACAAACTATTATTTCACATTGACCAAAGCCATTCAAAGCATAACTAGAGTTGTTCGAAGTATCTCAGAGTGTGTGCTTTATTATGGTGTGATTATTTCAAAGAGTTTGCTGTGTGCAAAATACAGTTATATTGCAAAGAGCAGTCAAAGCCATTTTGAAAATTTTCTTGTGCTGTGTGCATTTATTCACAGAAAGCCACCATTTCAGAATGTTTCTTACACTGTACAGAGCTATTTCACAAAGTACAGCCATTTTGAAATGTTTCTGTGCTGTGTACAGTTTGTTTGAAAAGTGCGTTAATCTCGAAGTGTTTCTGACTCTGAGCTTTTTACATTGTGTAAAGTTAAGTACAATCATTCTTACACCAAGGAGTGGTTTCACAAAGTACACTAATTTCAGAGTGTTCTTGTGCTACAGAGACTTATTTGGCAAAGTGCAGTTATACCAATGAATCTGTTGTACTACTAGGCATAATTACAAGTACTGCCATAAAGTTCTGGCATATATATTTATATGTGTGTGTTCGCACATGATTGGCAGTGGCATTTCGCAGACCAAGTCCACTTATCTTTGATCATAATATAGCAGAGAATTGGAGAATATTTGAGCAGGAATACGATATTTATATACAAGCAGCTTTTTCTGACAAAGATGCATGTACAAGGGCATTCATTTTGCTTAACTTAGCTGGGTCAGAAACTATTGAAAGAGGGTGTTCATTTGTGTATGCGCCAGAAGTATATACAGGAGAAGGGGAAAATCATCATATTGTAGTACTGGCTGAATCAAGGGAAGACCATGAGTGTTTAAAATGTAAATTTAGAGAAATGTGCAACCCCCCGACAAATTTTACATTAAAAAGGCAAAACCAAAAAAACACCCGAGGAAGAAGAAAATTTAGTTTTTGGCATAAAACACTTTAATTGATCCTAGAACCCTCACTAACTCAGTTCAAAAAACAAACTCAAGAAATACTTCAAAACTCATTGGTTATGTCCTTGCACTAACCCCAACTACTGATCTCTCTATTTCTTAGGTGCCTTACCTTCAATTACTTCTAACTTTTTTCTACCACTCCATTTCAGGAAGGGTCAGTTGTATAACTGCTGCTCAGTGTGTCTTAAACCTGAATGTAATGTTATGTATGTTTAACTTTGAAAATAATGTTATGTTTTGTACAGTGTTTTATAATAAGTACTATATGTGCTGGTATTGCTTATGACTGTCATCTGCTTGAAACTAGCATTTACTAAATGTTCAATGTGTATTATTATCTTGGAGCTTTTCTCCCCATGCCTCCGCTGAAAATGGACATGTATCCAGTCGGACCATCCCAGTCAACAAATGTAAAATAAATAAATAAATAAATTTTGTGAATCCAAAATGGTGCCAGAAATGGTAACTTTAGAACCAACCTGGTGGTGTTTTTTGGTTTTGAGTTTTATTTACACCTTTGCCACAGCTGTTGTTTTGTTTATTTACATTAGAAAGGCACTTCATTTATACAAGAGACCGCAAGCCAGGTGAAACTTTTGCAGCCAGAGTATCAGTGACCAAGGAACGAGCCAAAATAAAAAAAATAAAATTCTAACAATTCACTTGTTATTAATACAAAAAAATAAAAAGCTTTTCATTTTTTTTGTAGTAATAAAGAGTGAATTGTTAGAATTTTATTTTTTTTATTTTGGCTTCTTCCTTGGTCGCTGATTTTTTTGGATTGGTTTTTGGTGTGACAGAACAGCCAGGGTGTTAACATGTATGAGTGCAGTAATCAAACTTAAATAAACTTATAAACAGACTAAGTTACAAAGCCTCATTTCTGATGTGTTTGTGTGTAATAAAGCTGCTTGAACAGAGCCCATGAATCTTCTGTGTCTTTCTGCTTTTCCCGGTTAGGGGTCACCACAGCGGATCTCCTGTCCACTCACGATTGGCAGTGGAGTTTTACAGTGTCCCAATCTTCCACGGAAGGCACACACATGCACGCACTCACACCTAGGGCCAGTTTCGAGTACTGAATCCACTTACAGCATGTCTTTGGGATGTGGGAGGAAAGAGGAGCACCCGGAGGAAACCCACGCGACCACAAGGAGAACATGCAGACTCCGCACAGAAGGCACCCCAGAGCCCATGAATGTTTGTCTGTTTTATCCTGACCAGACAAGTGACAATCTCCTATGAACCTATGAAGTCTGAAACTGAAACTCAAATGTATGTTATTATTTAGTGATTTAAATTCTCAGTGATTTGTCAGAAAAATCACAAATTTTATAAGGAACAGACCAGAAATGTGAGGGAAAATGTGGACATTCTACAAAAATCTGGACAGTTATTAGCTATGTTTAGCTCTTCATGCTGTTTTTGAATGCTTCCCATCACACACAATATTGAAACTATTTGGTGTACAGGAAACAAAGTTGCATGACCAGCATACTTGACGCAATGATCACTTAAAGATAAGATTACTCAGAAAAGCAAAAATGAATGACTGTGAAGTACACTATTGCAATATGATTGATTATATTTATAGCTTTTACAGTACGTGTTTGATGCCATGTTTATATTTTTGTATCACTTTTGAGACTTAATGTTTAAACTTGCCTATTGTACTTGTAGTGGGTACTTACCTGGCCTTAGGCATAGGCCAACTAGGCGGCCAACTTGGGAGCCACTCTAGCAGGGGCATTATTCCAGTAATCTGGATGGTGTAGGTAGCCAGGATGGGGGCACAGGATGGTGTTGGTGGGGCGCTCTGGAGACCTTTTGTCTAGGGTATCAGTAGACCAAAGGCTGGTCCTGAGTAAGTGGAAAGAGTAGTGTGATTTGTTTTTCAATTTCATGCTAATTAGGTATCTTTTTTTTGGTTGGATGTACTTACTTTTCAAGAGTATCTGTACTTATTGTGAAAGTGTATAGCTTGAGGGGTAAGAATAAAGGACCATAACATTTAAAGCCCTGAAAAACTTAAACAGAAATGCACACTCAAATTCAATATCCATGAGATATATCAACCAGTAAATAAACTGGTAGGCAAACACGGAAATGATATAGTCCAACGATACCAAAGATTCCAAACTAAAGCAGCAGCAGCCAAAAATTCTTCAAAACATAGCTTTTATTCACAAAAAACAAACGAACTGGATAAGCGCTTTCACATACACTATGTGTGCTTCTTCAGATCCTGATTCTTACGAGTTTACCACACATTTAAATACTCCAGGTCCATCAGTTAATTAACATTAATTATTCAATAAACTAATTAACTGATCACTTAACCTTTTAAACTGATAGTTACAGGAACTGCATAGCTTTTCACTGCAGAGCATATAGTTAAACTATAACATTAGAGAATTGTGATGCTGAAACTAACTTTTGTAGCGCTTCAAATATATGAAAAACATATATGATACTGTATATTAAATCATTACAAAATTAAAAATACAAGCAGGGACATAGAATAACATAATAAGTTAATATTATTAAAATAGCATTTGTTAAAACCAAATATAATGAATATAAAATGCTGCAAATATGTGAAAATAATCTATATTCAACACATAATTCGATTAATATTTATGTAAAATTAATTCTGTGTGGTGAAATAGTAAGTATTCAAGGTAATTCATAATGTATAAAGTAGTTCTTGAATATACGCTGCTGTTATGCTTCGAAATAGAATATATATATATATATATATATATATATATATATATATATATATATATATATATATATATACAGCAGTATAATGTTTTTAGTCTTTTTATTAGGTATAATACCTTGTATATAATACAAACATCAAATGTTTTACAATAGTGCATGAATATCAAATTTCATGTGGGGATAAAGATGAATAGGGAATAGTTTGTAAAGTCTAATACCTAGAAAAAGTTAAAAAAGGAGTCTGCTGTTATATATGTATGTATATGCACTCTTGGCCTTACAAAATATAGGGCTATCTTTTATTTCTGAGTGCTGGTTTTATAGATACATATTGGTTGATTCCTGGATGTTGATGTGCTCTCAACTTAAAGATCCAGTATAATTCTCTGGATTCTAGAAGGTTGGGGTTTTCCTTCTCTCTCTTATTACATTTGACTATTTCCAGAACTCTAAATTTAAAATTATGTTCTCTAAATTCTAAAATGTGTTTTGCTAAGGCGTTCTGTTCATTTAGACGCCTTATATCATAGGTATGATCATAGACTCTATTCTTTAATTTTCTCTTTGTCATTCCCACATAAAAAGCTAAACACTTTTCACAGTTTGCTAGGTAGATAATATTTTCTGTTGTGCACGTTGCCTCAAATTTAGGAACAAATTTGAAGTTAAATACTGGGTGTAAAAAATCTTGTTCACTAGTTATATAAGAGCACATGTTACAACTTCCACATGGGTACATTCCAAATCTCATTATTCCTTCCTTCTGTAGATTTATATCTACCTTAAAATCTCCACATAATAACTGTTTTAAGTTTTTACTATTTTTATATGTGAATCTCGGGTAAGCGCCTACTATTTTCATAGTCATCTCATCTATAGTCAAAATGTTCCAGTTGTTTTGGATAATGCGTTTGATAGCTTGACTATTGTTGGTGTAGGTCATTATATATCTTACTACTGTTAATCCATTCTTGGTTATTTGTTTACCCTTAATGCTAGTTTTATGTTGTCCAATCTCTAAATTAAAGGTCTTAATATAATTTTTATTCGGCCTTTTATTTGGTTCTTCTGTGGGGGCCGATGGGAAAACTTTTCCTTTAACCAATTGTACCAACTCTCTATTGTAGCCTCTTTCAATAAACAGTTCTTCCATTTTTTCTATTTCATTGTGTTTTATTTCTTGTTCACTGCACAGTCTATTAATTCTTACAAATTGACTCTTTATAATTGCTGGAAACACATGCCATGGATGCATGCTATTAAAGTCAAGGATAGTATTTTTCCAGCAAGTCTTTCTATAAAGACTGGAGACTAAGCATCCATCTCTGATACTTAAATTTATATCTAGGAAGCTAATAGTATCATTAGATGCTTCCATAGTAAAATGTAAGAAAGAGGTTATGGTATTAAGGTAGTCTAAAAACATTTTAAACTCTATTAGAGTACCTTTCCATACAATAAGTATGTCATCAACAAATCTTTTGTATAGTATAATTTTACTAAATAATGGATGGTTAAACAAAAATGTTTGTTCCCATTGAAAGACCACAAGATTTGCATACGTGTTGGCGCATGGAGTTCCCATTGCAACCCCCCATTTCTGATGGTATAGGATTTCACCATATAAAAAGACATTGTTGGACAGAACAATTTCTAGTAGTTGGCAAATGAGTATCTGTTGGTTCCTACTAAAATTTCCTCTAGATGAAATCAACTCCCTGATTGCCTGGATTCCATGGTCATTTGGAATGCAAGTAAATAAATTGCATACATCTAGTGTAATCAATAGATGTGTATCTGTGAATATAGGTTCTTTCAATAATTCTATATATTTTAACAATGTATATGTATCTTTTAGAATCGTGGGGATGTCGTTAACCAAAGGTCTTAATGTTTTTTTCCAAAAAGATGGAAATATTTTCTGTAGCCCAGAACTCTCCTGCCACTATGGGTCTCATGGGTGGAGGTTCTATCCCTTTATGGATTTTGGGTAGACCTTTAATTATTGGTATTCTGGGATGTTCACTAGAGAAGTAATCATATAGATTGTTTCCAATCTGTTGGCACATTAGCATATCATAGAGATTGTCAGCTATATCTCTACAAATCTTGAGAAGGGTGTCCTGTGTTATTTCTAAATAAGTCTGTGTATCACTCAGCATATTAAGCATAAGTTGATTGTATTCTTCCATGTTAAATATTACAATTCCACCCCCTTTGTCAGCTGGTTTAAAATTGAGGGTGGTATCATTACATAATGTTTTTAAGGAGTGATATTCTTTATGATTCAAATTGAAATAACTACATTTCTTATACCCATTAAAAAAATATTCATAGATATTCTGTTCACAGACTTTTAAGAAGCACTCTACATGTGATGGTAAAGTGGGTGTATAGACACTTTTCTTTTTAAAGTTAACAGAATCACTAGCATTAAATTCAACTTCAGGTTTGTTAGCGAAATGTAGTTTCAAAGCTACGGATCTTGCAAACATTCTCAGTTCTATGAGAGTGTCATTTAAATAACTTCCCTGTGAGGGAATGAACGTTAGTCCTTTGTTGAGTAAACTGGTTTCTTCATTCGTTAGCACTAACCTGGAACGGTTGAAAAAGAGGTCTGTCAACTTTTCTGGTGTCTTTGCTGTTGTGGAAGCTCTCCGGAATGCTTCCGTTTCTTTCCTTGCCAGCTCTGCACTTGTTGTCTCTGCAATGCTGGTTTCCTTATCGGGTAAGGTAAAAAATGAGTGATAGTACGTTGTGTACTGTGCTTCGGAATGGCTCCCAACCGAAGGACATTCTTGTTAGCTTCTTGGTTGGGAAGAGGTGTAGGTGGAGAAAGACAGTCATTCACAAGATGCAACTCTTCCGGGGGCGTGGCAAAGGCTCCATCTGACGTAATGCTGACTGCATCAATCTCGGTCTGGCAAACTGTCGAGGTAGATGAACCATTGGTGTTACTAGTTTCATTTACAGCTGAATTGCTGGTATGTGTCTCTTCATTACTGGAAGGGGAATGTTGAGAGAAACCCCTCGGCCAAACAAATTTTTCACAGATTGTAACTGGTAAGCTAACCTGAGTAGCAAGTGATTTACATACTAAGATATATCAACCACAAGAACAATTAGAGGATACTATCAGTGTCACTGCTTGACAGAGGCACAGCAAAATAATGGGCATAATATCCTTCAATAGAAAGGGGTGGCATAAGCCACAAAAACTCTGGGCTAGGCTTATAAATGCCCTAGGGCAGATAGCCTAGTATAAACCTATGAACCTATGAAATACCTTTCCACAGAAAAGATGACATTTCAGAACTAAAGTGTGTGTAAGGGGGGTGGTGGATGGGATAGAACTAAAAGTCACATGTGTTTTTGCCAGTGTCTCTCAAACAGTGCTTTACTATGCAGAAACCCTACCTGTGCTGTTTTACCAAAGCATAAAAGGTTAGTAAACCAAACCAGAAGATAATTATGCATTCCAGACTATTATATGTCACTGACCATGCATTTGATTTTTTCCCCAAAAAGATGTATATTTCAAAATACTATAATAAAAACCAGTCCGTGTTTATCATGATGATGACACAACAAACACAATTCTGTACCCAGGCTGAGTAGTAACACATGGATTCTGTAAATACATAGCTCACTGTTACATCACCACACATACACTTCCACACCAGTTAGTATTGCTTTCCCATAAGAGTCAGGCTTTTGCTTTATGCAGCCTTCATTGTAGTCATCTGTACTGAAGTGGATGACACAAGAGGTAAAAAAGAGAAAGTGGCATTTGCAATTCTCGGAACCTACTGTATGTTTTCCCTTTTTTTTCACAGCAATATAATTCATGCACGGTCCTGCACAGCACAAGTTTGGAAGGCAGTGGCTCAATATTTGTAAAATGTGTGCTGGCAGTTATGGAATGAGTACAATCATCTGCCATTTATGAACAACTAAGCATTAAACAATGAAACACACACACACACATATATATATATATATATATATATATATATATATATATATATTATATATATTTTTTTGAAAGCACAGAAACAAAATGCCAACAATACGTGTGTGTGTGTGTGTGTGTGTGTGTCTACTTGTAAATTTCTTATGGTTGAGACCATAAGATTGAAGTTACGGAAGTTCGAAATTTAAATAAAAAATTTTTTTTTTACATTTTTGCAGGGGTCAAGCCCCCACACCCCCTGCTAATTAAATATACCAACTCCAAGATCGCACTACAGTGAGTAAAATAGTAAGTATACCATTCTGCACTGTACGACAATCTCCATTTAAACGGTTTGAACTTTCACAAGTTCGATCTTATGGTCTCGACCATAAGAAATTCAAACTTGTGAAAGTTTGAAATTTAGAAGTAAAAAAAATATATATATAAATATAAATATATATATATAAATATAAATATATATATATATATATATATATATATATATTTCCTAACTGCAATAAAGGAACACAAACCATTGCCAATCGCGAAACTCTGTTTTTCTCAACCTTTATGCATTTCCCCTTGAAGCTGCAGTATAAAGAAGATACAGAAAGACTGGTAAATGTTATAAAAGGCCAATAACAAAGAGCATTCTGTATGTTTTTAATAGTTTTGAAAAATCATACAGTACTAAAACCTAACTATACCTACCATAATTTCAAGGTTTTGAGTAACTGTTATGATGATCATGCATAGTGAGCAAATACATGTTGTCAATCGGATTTTGGTACTAGCAAATAAAACTATATCTGATGCTCTATTAATTTACCTTACAAAATCTTTCTCTAGCTTGAAGCACAGCTTACTATTAAACTTCCTGCCTCTTCCATTTCTGGTTCCTCATCAGTATAGTGGTGGTTGTTAAGGTACCTTTCTTTGTTACTGTTCTGGCATTTCCTTTGTTGTTAGATTTTAAAATGCTTTGTCATCTCATCTAAGCATCTCTACAGGTGGCACTCATGGATGACTCATGGATGGCTGAAAAACAGTGGAAACATGATCCACAAAGCATCATAGAAAACATGGGATCACCCATTACCAACATTTTGAAAGATAGTTGCTAGAAAACTGGATATAATGGTCCATGAAAAGAAGACAAAAGTAGCATTGATCATTGAAATCGCCACAGTCAGTGACTACAGTGTCTTATGTACAGAGACACAAAGTCATAAAATAACAGGATCTGCAGGCAGAAATTAGAGCAATGTGGAAGAAAGATACCCAGACAGTTCCAATAGTAATAGGAGCAATAGATCTTATAAAAAAGAATCTACAATTCTATTTAGATATATTGCCAATACGTATAACCCCATATGAATTGCAGAAAGAGTCATTACTGGGCACATTGTGGGTGCTACGAAGAGCACTTTTGGCTAAAATCAAAGATTGAAACAATACTAATTTCATGAACTTTAATTCTACTTTGCCATAGTATTAGAAACCCAAAAGATATGGAGAAATTAAAAAAGTGACGCTCATGGATGCATTTTACGGATCATTCTGTTCTACCTTTTCCTTAATCACTTTCCACTTGATATCAAACTAACCTAACTGTCTGCACTGACAACCTTATGGTCTTTGACTACACCACTCAACATGTAGGTATAGCAAGCAATTTTCATACAATGTACATAGCATACCCTAGATTTTAGCATTAAAAATGACTTGATATTTTGACTCTTTTGAAAGTAAATACATTAAGGTTTTTAATGAGGTGGAGCAGCAATATATTGTTATTTTTAATCAAAAGCTGAAGAAATCACAACAGGTTGCTAAAAATTTGAGAGCAATGTAACATAGCCCATTCAAGAGGAGGAAAATTAATACTGTTGGTTAAACAAGTAATAGTGATGGAAACAACATATATATTGCAAACAAAGTATTAGGCAATGTGGTAAGGGAGGATACTTGCTTGTATAATAGCCATATTAGTAACAATGAAGTAAGGACCCAAGGTGGGGAGAGTAACATTGATCTTGGTGACCCTTTAGAGTTTCCCTCTTTACAGAAATATGAGACAATAACACAAGTTGTATCTTTGGAAAACACAACTCATTTTTATCTGAAATACTACAGTTTTTGGATGATGGGGAAAGAAGAGGGTGAAGAAGAGTAAGGGGAAACAGAGGGAGAACAAGAGGAAGAAGGGAAGTGAACAATTAAATTCTTTATTTTCCCATAACCATTGTGTTTAAGCAATATGTCATTATCTGTAAACAGAAAGGATATAATATTTGTAACTACAGACATTTGATTTTTGCAACAGCTCATTTTGATTGGTGTGAAAGGGGTTTTTCTTTTGTGCTTAGGAGAGGAGTAATTCAGCTGATACCCTAGTTGAGTTTAAATTGTTCACCAGGAAGCCTACTTTAGCTTATTTGATTTATGTTAAGGACAAATGTATTATGGGGAGAACTGGCATCATGGGTTTATAGAAAAGAGCATTTACAACCCCTACCATCACTTTATTTCAGGATTTTAACAGAATACATGAAAGAGCGATATAAAACACATATTTTACAAGGTCCAAAATTTTGTAATGTAATTTGAATAATGAGAGCAAATTGCTTTATTTCCTTTACCAGAATTCCTCCATTCATATACTGAAATATAATAAAGAGAAGGCATTGTAATCATGGATGCCATTGATTATTCAAATAATATATGTGAACTTTTACAGGATGGGATTAAATGTACCCAGATTTATAAAACTGTAATACATTTGGCATACAAGAAGACGGATTTATTTGTGTATGACTACCTTATGCAAGGAATAACTGTTGTTGAAGAGTATAAGTTTTTCCATGCAGAAGCTCCTTTGGTTCAAACCCACCCCGTATACCCATTGGGGCAGCTCTTGGGTCAAAAACATATCATGTCACAATCTTCATTGATAGATGTTCTAAACCATTTAACAACATTATCGCTCATATTTTGATTCATAGAATTTTTTATATAATATTAGTGATCAACTGTGGGAAAATAATCTACTTTTTTAACTGTGGATGTGATTGATTTGTTCATATGTTTACCCCATGATGTGTATTTAAATTTGTTCGGGGAAGCATTGGTTGCTTGAGATTTCTTAGATGCAATAAGAGTGGATCTACTAATTGAATTAATGGAAATTGTTTTAAAAAGTACATTTTGAGGGTATGTTTTATCAGAAAATAAAAAGGGTAGCCTTTGTGGTGTTTGGGTTAACACTACCCTCAACTTTTTGTTATTAGTCTGCTTGCTGATTGTGACCCAATTTATGTGAATATTGTCATGTGGAAATGGGAGCCAGGCCATATTTTTGCAACTAGAATTATTCCTACTTGGACATGGTATGTTAGATACCTGGACAACATTTGTATATTTTGGAAGGATGATGTAAAAGTTGACAAGTGTATTTATTATAGTAACAATTCAAATAATTTCCTGAGATTCTCTCATTCTTACACCCAGAAAGAAGTCAATTTTCTGGATGATACTATAAAAGCAGAAAAAGATTTTGATTCCAGTATATTTCAAAAGACAACTTACATTATTAGGACAAGAACCTCTATTTGTATTTTAAAAAGGCTACAATCTTAAAAACAGGTTAGAGAAGCTGTAAAATGGAACTGATTGTGGTAAAAAAAACCTTAAAGTTGGCACCATGAAGTATGGAAGTTGTAACCAATGTAAATATATTTTTTTGAGAATGACAGTATACTAATTATTTATATAGGAAAGCCCTTAAAATAACACATTCAGATAATTGTGGCACATGTGGTATTATTTACTCTAAAAGTTTTCAGGCTTGCCACTCATTTTGTATCAGAAAAACTGAGTGGTCATTGAAAAACTAATCTGGGAACAATATTATGATATTTTCAAGAGGAAAACAATTCATTATTCAGGGACACTTTAACATGTGATGGCTTGGCTAACTTCAGGTTTGTAGTTATAGAAAGGATTATGAAAGATCCCAGAAAAGGCCTTGGGAGTGAGAAATAAATATAATGAGTTATTGTGGCAGTTAAGGCTGAATAAAACAGTATTTCCAGGACGGAATGATTATATTTCAGCTAACAGTGTCTTGAAGTTGTGTTCTGCCAAATAGGAAATTAGAGTTCATATGTTAAAAAGAGTCGTATACAATATTCTTAAAATATATTTTTTCTGGATGGAATTATTTAGCTCATACCTTCCAAGTACAGTCTTTAAAATGCTCTTTGCTGATACTTTTTCTCCATACTCACCTCTAGTGTTCTTTCTCGCTCTGTTCGACCTACGGACTCACTCCGCTCCCCTACCCTGCCCCCATTTCCCACCTGCCCCCAGTACTCCTAGCTTTATTCCTATCTTACCCCAACCTCTCAGCCTAATTACCCAATACCAGCTCCCCCCTCACTACTCCTCCCACCTATAGCCATCCTTCTTAAACTCTCTAATCTGTACTCCACCCAATAATTATAGTCCCCACCTTTTTCCTTAAATCTTTAGAATACCTTCATCAATTTTTAAACCCTTTCTTCTTCATAACCTTCTATATTTTCCTAACCACTCATACCACTCTCTCTTTGCTCCAACATGCTCTCCTCAAGTTATCACACCCTCCATTCCCCCAGTCTCCTCTTTCTGTTCCTACATCCCTTATACTATGCTACCTCATATTCCACCTATGCTTGTCCAATACCACCTACAAAGACAACTACTACCTTCCCCCTCACTCTTACTTCAGTTTCCACTCTATTTCCTCTTCTCTCATTCAGACCAACCCTCTGCACCTATTCCACCCTAAAGTCAAAATACTGTCACCTGCTCCAATCTACAATCTACCAAAATTCATGCCTGGCAGACCAATATGGCTAAATGATATCTCCTTCAACAATCTAGTCCAACCTGGTGATATCCATCCTAACCCTGGTCCTTCATCTTTTATTAACAACACTCATCCCTTACCCTCTTCCTCCTATCTCAACACCCTAAAGATTTTTGCAATTAATGCACAAAGTCTAAACAACAAAGTACACCAATTTCAAGCTTGGTTAAGCCATAACCAACCAGATATCTTAGCCATCTCTGAAACCTGGCTCAAGCGCTTTATCTCTGACTCTGAGATTCTGCCCGCAGGATTTCATTGTCTCAGAAATGACCGACTAAATAAAAAAGGTGGAGGCACTGCCCTAGTCTACTCCAACCTTCTTACCTTAATTCCCCTCCAAATTCCAATTCCAGAACACTGAACTAATTGCTGGAATTTTAAAACTAAATAAACATAAAAATATCGGCATCATTGCCCTATATATCTCACCTGGTAACAATATCTTTATACTCAAAAATATTCTCCTATGGGCATCTACTGAAATTAACTATGAAACTTATATCCTTGGTGCTGTGAATATTGACTGGAATAAAATCAATTGCTCCTCTCCCTCCCTATCCATTAACCTCTATAACCACTCAAATAATCCTCTCCATCACTTGGCCTAACAAAATAAACCCTCCCAGATCCACTATAGATTGGAAATCCTAGTCTCAGATTCAAATAAAATAATAAATTATAGCACAATTCCTGATACCATTAGCGACCCCCTCCCAGCCTTCATGCATCGCTCAACTAGTTCCTCCCCACACCAGCATCAGTACATTCAAACTCGTAACCTCAGTAGCTTCAACCCAACTACTTTCTCAAATGCTTTCAAACAAATGAAATGGCAAATTCTAAACATCCTTCCTCTTGACAAGGCTATAGAATACTTCAACTCTGTCTTCCTTGATACTTTACACTCATTAACCCCACTAAGAAACAAAAAGATAAAAACTAAAACTGTTCCTTGGCTATCCAAAGACACAAAACAGCACCACAAAGACAAACTATGGAAGCTTTACCAAAACAATAAACTGGACAATACCTTGCTCCAATATAAACAGCTCCGCAACCATGCAAAACGACTAATCACCAAAGACAACAAATCCTACTATATCAAACTTCAGTCCAATCATAATAAAACCCCCCAAAACTTCTGGAACTCAGTAAACTCACTCCTCAATCCAGGCTCTAAGCATAATCCCTGTCCTGACCCAAATAAATCTGATCTTGAACTAGGCTCTGAATTTAACTCATTTTTCATAGACACTATTACTACCCTCACCAAGACATTTCACAATAATAACCCAACTGCTCTATACTCTCCCCCTTCTAACTCACCTCATCTGTTTGAATTCAAACCCATTTCCACTAACTTTATAAAAAAAAAAACTTTTGTCCAAACTTAAACCTTGCTCTAACACTCCCAACAATATTCCCTCTTCCTTCCTAAAATGTGCTGCTGATGGCATTGCACTCCCAATCAGCATCATTATCAACTGAGCCATAAAAGAATCATACATCCCAAAACTCTGGCGTTTAGCTTATATTCTTCCTCTTCATAAAGGAAGCAAAAATACCCACATCTCAAACTTTTGCCCCATTGCTTTGCTCTCACCAATCTCCAAAATCCTAGAAAAATGCATCCACCTCCAACTTATTCCTTTCCTGACCCAAAACAATCTTCTCACTCTTACCCAGCATGGCTTCCGTCCAGGCCATAGCACAATAACCGCTCTACTCTCTTTCCTAGAAACTGTCAATCAAGCCTGAGATTCAGGCCACTTAGTTTCTGCTGTTTTACTCCATCTGTCTAAAGCCTTTGATACTGTTTCCCAAAAGCATCTTCTCTGTCATCTCTCAAACCTTAATCTCTCATATAATGCTTTATCCTGGTTCCCCAGCTATCTATCAGACAGATCATAGGCAGTCAAATGGAAGAACTCCATCTCTTCCTTCCTACCTACCCCAAATGGCGTACCACAGGGATCCATCCTTGGGCCAATGCTTTTTAACATCTTCATCAATAACTTTCACACTGCTATTCCTGATGCTAAAATCATTCAATATGAAGATGATTCAACCTTAGTCTGCTCTGCCTCAAACCTCTCTGAATTGCTGACTAAAACCCAAACTGCCTTCTCAACAACTGAAAATTGGATGCGCCAAAACCACCTCTCTCTCTCAATGCAAATAAATCAAAGATTCTACTATTCCCTCCCACAATGATCCTGTCTTACGATAAAAACAAGTTCAAAGTCTATAGTCAAACCAACTCACCTATAGAAGTAGTCCCCTCTGCCAAACTACTTGGCATTACTGTAGATGAACACCTCAAGTTTGATATTCATATTCAACAAAATATTAAGAGAACCCACCAAAAGCTAGGTATGCTGTATAGGAATAATCACTTTCTCTCCAACTCTACCAGGCAAACTCTGGCCTCAACTTATCTTCTTCCTTCCTTATTATACAGAGCTCCTCTCCTAACCAACCTGTCCTCCTCTATCACCTCTAAACTAGAAAACTGCTACAACAAAATCTCTAAATTTGCCTCTAAATCTAAAAATACCACCCATCACTACTTAACCTACAATCCCTGAATTGGCTTGAACTCTCAAACTACCTAGACTATCTCTAACTCAATATTGCACATAGACTCATATTTCACCCAACAAAATGTCCCACTCTGACTAACATCCTTCCCCCTTATACACCCAACAGAGCTCTCAGATCTGAAAATCAGAACTTAATTACTATCCATAAACCTAAACGTCCTGCTGGCCAACTTCTCCTATCTTTCTCACTAGGCAAAAAATGGAATTCCCTTCCCTCCACACTAAGAACCATACCAAACTCAAAAAACTTCAAAACCCAACTATTCAAACACCTGTCCACTAAATGGAAATGTACCTGCCTTCACCCAATCTAATCCAAGGGGGTTCTCGCTCTGGTTCCCAAGCTCTACAACTCTCATAGTTATCTTCCTATTAGCATATCTAAGCTCTCAACAATTTCTATAGCTTCTCTCTAGGCTCTCACCTCCTACAGCTACCCTCACACAGCCCAACCTTGTAAATATTGTAAATAGCATTCTACTGTTGAAGTGTGTATGTAAAGCGTATTTACATTTTCTTAAAAGGTTTGTATGTAAACTGTTTCCACACCTAACCCATATCTGTTTTCCTCAAATGAAACTGTGTGATCCCTACCTTCAAATTTAATGAATTTGTTAACTATGCATGATACTGAACGCATTTATGAGTAACTGTTTTACATAAGATCTTTAATATTAACTATTATTTGTATCTAAATTGTATAATGCATCTTGGAGCTTTTCTCCCCGGGCCTCCACTGAAAATGGGTCAGTTCGGCCCAGTGGACTTCCCCGGTAATCAAATTGCAAATAAATAAATAAATAAAAATAAATAAATTTATCAGATTAAATAATTTATTTATTTTATACAGATACATAACATGTAAATATTTTTTCTATACACAAACAAATTTTATTATTCCCTATAGGTTTTATTATTATTTTAAATGGTTTGGGCTCTACTTATGGTGTTTTCATTAATTTTTCATTACATTTTAAGTTATTAATCCATTTAAATTTCAAAGACAGTTTGAACTAGGCATGTTACCTAATCTCCCACATTTTAGTCTATTCATGGTTTGCGTTTATTGAGTTAGCTAACTGGCTTCCATCTGTAGTATGCTATAAGAATGAGGTACAAAAGCATTGCATATGTCTCTCTAGGGCTTGGATAAACCTGCCTTTTTAACATAAATGAGGAAATTATATTGGAAATTAATTTTCTTTCAAGGTTTATACTTAATATATCTGAAAATACTGTGGACTGTGCCTGTTTTTAACATGCAATTGTTCGTCAGTATGCATGAAGTTTATGTATCATGATGGGTGTGTCAATTTACTTTAGTTCTGTGGATGTCCCATGATTTAGAGGAAAGTGCTCTATTAAAATTAATAAATATGTTATGTTCCTGGCCTGTGTTTGCTGTGATTTTATTAGGTTCAGTTATTCATACAGTACTTGATATACTCTGCATTTAGCTACAGAGTGAGCAGTTTACACTAAATGTAAAGACAACCCAATTCATTTTCTTAAATATTCGGACAAACTTAAAACCCTATTTGCATTTACTGTCCCTTACATGCATCAGACAGACCATTGAAAGAATAGATTATTAATTGAAATACTTAGGTTCATCTCTTACGTTTTACACCTGAAGGTAGAGCTGGAATAGACAAAATTATTTTGCACTTTCAGCTTGAATGAGGTTTCCCTTAATCACATATTCTTGGAAGAAAAAAATCTCAATGCCATAATTTTTCTCCCCCCTCCTCTAGTCAGAGCACCACTATCATCCTTAAATGTGCAAACTGGCTTTAACTACAACAATGTGCAGACATTCTACTGATAGCCCACATGAAATCTTCAACAGCAGTTGTACAATCATGCTTGCATCAAAATTGTCAACAAAAAATATCCAGTACTAACTACACTCCAGCTTGAGCAATGCAACAATCCTGCAGAGGTGCAATAAGTAAGCAATAATGCCCAATGGGGTGTGTGTTACTGTGTAAATAATGATCTGCCCAGGGGTGTTATGACTCTCAATGATACAGGCGGAGGCATCTACACCCCTGGAAAGGTGTTATTTACACAGTAACTCACACTCTGGAGGCATTATTGCACTTAGACTGTATGGAAATGTGTTGTGTTTTACTTATTTTATTACTATATTATTTTTCTTTTGCTAATTTTCATGTAATGTAGTTCCTCTGCCTAATATTTCAGACATGCTGTATTTTATGTAAATGGTGTTGAAGGACACATTTTACATTCAAAATATAACATTTTCAAAAAATATCAAGACATTTACTTCATTTTTTGGTCCCTTACTCCAAAAACGTGTAGTTTATTGCCAGTCATTAAGGCTTTAAGTCACTAAATAATGGCATAAATTCATAGGTAGGTAGGTACTAGGCTATTGGCCCTAAGGCCTATATAAGCCTAGCCAAAAGGTACCCTGGCTTTCGCCACCCAGGAAAATTATTTACCTGTGCCACTGTCAAGCAAAGCCACAGAAGTGATCCCCGGGGTGAATTTCCTATCTCCCATCCAATCATCAAGATTTTTCTTGAAGAGTGCTAATGAGGAGCTTTGTTTGATATAGATAGGTAGTTTGTGCCAGAGTATGGGAAGTCTCTGGGATAGGAATCTATCCCTCCAGCATGTTCTGTTTATTGTGGTGACAAGGTTTAGGTCCCTAGAGCATGTAGCTCAGTGGGATTGGGATTTCTTTAAGTGGAGCATGTCCAAAAGCTCTGGGTTTGACATAACTTTGTGTGTTAGGCAGAGATCGCGTCTGAGTAGGCGATATGCGACGGAGTAAGCTGCAGTTTTTTTAGATGGTAGGGCATCTGTTTGAGGCTGGTAATCCTCTTTGTGAGGTATTTCTGTGGCCTTTCCAGTTGTTGTAGATGTCTTGTGAGGTACATACCAAAAGGGGCATTGTACTCTATAATGGGTCTAATGAGTGATGAGTAGAGGGGAACAATGACTTCTTTTTTTCCTGGATGAGAAACCTTCTGATATGAGGTGTGCCATGTAGAAGGATTTCCTGACTACTGTGGGGATGTGATTATCAAAGGAGAGACTACTGTCCACCTGTATCCCAAGGTCTCTTATCACACTTTCGGTGTTAAGTAGACTACCGCCTATGTGGTAGTTCATGGGTACAGAGTTTTTACCAAAAGGGATGACAATGCACTTTTTGGCACTGAGCCTGAGGCCATGGCTTTGACACCAGCCATCTGTCTCAGCGAGGCCCTTTTGTAGGATGTCCACATCTTTTGGAGTTTTGATTATGGCTCCTAGTTTGCAGTCATCTGCGAACTTCATTAGCCAAAGACCTTCTGTGTTAGCCTGTATTTCGGAGAAGTAGATACCAATCAGGAGAGGACCCAGGACTCCACTTGTCACTGGTCTGAAGTTGGATTTGGAGTCTGCTATTTTCACAGTGTGGGTTCTGTCAGTGAGCCAGATGGCAACCCATCTTGTGACATACTGATTTATACCTAATTTAGTGGGTTTATCTATAATTCCAGAGTGGGGGATAGCCCTCATCTACAGCTTTGGTGACCACTTCAAAGAAGGCTATCAGGTTTAAGAGACATGATCTGCCTTTTACAAACCTGAACTGGGTGGGGTCCTGAGTTTAGAGATTACCAATGTCATTGTTTATAAGTTGCATGATGATACGTTCCATAGCCTTGCAGACCAGGCTTGTCAGGATAATGGGGTGGTAGTTTTCGGGGTCCATGGTTGCTCCCCCTTTGTGGAGTGGGATAGCCCTTGCTGTGTGCCATTCAGTGGGCACATAGCCTGAGGTGAGGCTGTGATTAAACATGGTACTTAGGTGGGATGCCAGTTCATTCTGTAGTTTATGTAGAAAGCAGCCTGGGATGTTGTCAGGTCCCATGGATTCTGTGTTCTTGGCTTTGGAGAGTGTGTTTTTTACCTGTGCAGCTGTGATTACATTAACTTTGCATTCTTCCAGTATAGAGATGGGCCCTTTAGGGGATGAGGGGGGGGGTAAAGTTAGCAATGAACCTGTCTGCCAGGATGTTGGTAATATCAGTTGGTTCTGTATATTTAGTGCCATTGTGCTGTAACTCAGAGCAGATCTGAGTGTTGCCGTTGAGATTCTTGACATAGCTATAGAATGCTTTGTGGTTGTCTTTTGAGTCAGTTTTGGCTTTGTTTTCATAATTAGCTTTGGAGGATTTTATGAGGGATCTCAGCTTCTTACTGAGGCTGACCAGGAAGTTCCTCCAATCATGGGATTTTACACTTTTTTGCAACAGTTTCTTTCTTCTGTTGTAGAGTTTGTTTATGGCACGGGACCACCAGATTGGCTTCCTTTTTTTTGGAGGATAGCATCTTGGTTCTGTTAGGGATTGCATGATCCATGCACTCGTATAAGTGCTTATAAAGTATATTTGTGTAGGATTCAGCAGCCATACCTCTATTTTCCATCAGCATGGGTGTCGTGAAGTTTGCCACGTCTGTCTTAAGAAGCGTGAAGTTGGCTCTGGAGAAATTTTTTACGGTGGTTTCCCTAATGGGGGGTGGGGGTGGAATGTGGATGTCTAGGGTGATTAGCTTGTGTTCAGATCTGACCAACGAGGAATTGACCTCTGGTGTGGAGCACCAGTTGCCCATGTTGGTAATAACCAGGTCTAGGATATTGCTGGTGGGGGTGTGGATAAGTTGATCCAAGGCACTGAAATTTATGAATTCCAGAAAACGTTGAGCACAAGAGTTGGTACATGAGTAGTTTTCCCAGTTAATGGTGGGATAAAGGAGCCTCTAGAGAAAGCTTTTAACTGCAAGCAAGTTATCATTTGAGTTTCAGACTTTATTTCCTTCAGACAGTGCATGCTAAAACAAATCTTATTATTCAAGCAACTTTGTAATTTTATAAGAGCAATATTTAAAATCTGTTCCTATTTTTGAGACTTTGTGCCCTCTTTATATTAGGCTTTATCCAGATATCAAGCTAAGAGGTTGAGAGGTATACAAACCTCTTAACTGCTGCTGCTGCCACTATTCAGTCATTCTCACTTTTCAAATACATACATACATACGCACACACTTTTCTCTCATTTACACAAGCACACATATACTCACACACGCAGATAGAAACATAACACTTTTCTTTCTTTTTTATGCTTCTTTTACTTTTACACTCACTAAACAGCAAAAGCACTGCTTAGCAAGTGTAAAATAATGGCTTGACCAATCTTGCTCACACTGTCATTCATGCATACATACGCATGCACTTTTCTTTTTTCTTACATTTTCTTTTTATTTTACAGTCACTAATCAGCAAAAGCACTACTTAGCGAGCATAAAATAATAGTGACCATTAACTTTCTTCCAGTCCGAGCTCCATGGCAGCTTAATACTTTGCTGTGACATGGTGGATTTGTTTTTCAGTGGACAATACCTGCACATAACATATAAAGAAGGTGTAACATAACACAACATGACAGCATTATGACAATGTATGGAAGGTATGACAGCGCATTGTAATACTGTAAGGAAGGTATGCGTTTTGTCAAGAGTATCCAATTACTGCCTATCTGAGTAGTGGCTGAAACTGGTCCTGCTAGAAAAAAAATCACTATACCAGTTCACAAACTTAATAAATAAATAAACATACAAATATGTAACTCAGTACTTTTGAGAACTTAGAGTGGTAGTCAATACAAAATGTAATATTAGTCACAATGTAGCTGACATAAATATGCTTCAATCTTATTTTATGGCATCTCTGCAATATTATTGGAAAGAAACTCTTCCTTTGGTTTCAAATTATGGAACTTACTGAATATTGGATGGTTCTGCAATATGTCTGCTCTGACATCTTTAGCCAGTAGAGAACACTTCTAGCTCTGTTCTAACAGTTTACAATACGTATGATTCATAGATTTTCTCCAGTGCTGCTTCCTCTTACAAAGCCTTGAATAGAAATGACATTTTGTACTCATAATGCCTTTTGATACCTGTATTTACTGCTAAACCTTTCATTCTGACTTCTTTGAGTAATTGCTTCTCAGTCTTATAGACAACTGGCTTTAGTTAACTGCAGAATAACCTACAAGTTTTTTTTTAATATTACTGTAATAAATCCCCTTCTTGATCCTCATGAGAGACTTTTCTTAACAGAAAAGCAATCTGCATTAGTTTGCATAGCTTGTTCTGAGCTATTATTTTATAGCTCTGTAGATTCAACACCATTATTTATCCAGTTTAATTTCTCCATATCTTTTGGGTTTCTAATACCATGACTGGAATGGATTAGTAGTTTCAATTTTTAATGTTAGCAAAACGTGGTCTTCGCAGTACCCAGACAAAAATGACCTCTTCTGCAGTTCATACAGAGTTACATATATTTGTTGCATATCCAAATAAGACTGTAGATTATTTTTTATTAGACACATTCTCCTACTACTATTGGAACTGTCTGGGTATCTTTCTTCCTCATTGCTCTCATTTCTGACTGCAAATCTTGTTATTTTTTAACTTTGTGTCTGTCTCTTTCTATGTGAGACACAATAATCGCTAGGTGTAGCAATTTCAGTGAGCAATGTTACTTCTTTTCTTTTTATGGACTACTATATCTGGCTTTCTGGCATCTATTTTTTGAATTGTTGTAATGGGCAATCTATGTAATGTATACTTCATCATTCTCTATAATGCTTTGTGGTTCATGTTTCCAATGTTTCTTACCTACTTCTACATTACAATGTTTGCACAATCCCCAGTGCAGCAATCTTGCCACATTATTGTGGCTTTCAGAGTAAAGGCCCTCTGCCATGAGTGTATCACACCCAGCAACAAGATATATGACTAGTTCCAATTCCTTTTTTTTACAGAATTTACGTTTCTCTCACCTGTTCAATAGACTTTGTAAACCAACATGTACATAGTCCACCATCCTGGGCCACCACCATTATTTACTGTGTAGATGGTGCTGTGTGAAGTGAGTTCCTGAACAGTTAGTTTTGAACTGTCTTTACTAGTGGTAATTTACCTCACACATACTCATGAAATTTCTCACATCCATAAACAATAGCTGACATCTCTTTCTTTATTTTAGCATAGGTACTTTATGTGTAGGTAAGTGCTCTTGCCTTATATGTCACCGATCTGTCCTTTTGCATCAATGCAGTTCCTAAACCATACTGGCTTATATCTACCTGCAACACAATTGCTTTAGATAAAGCAACATGCTTCAGAACTGGTGCATTAGTCAGAAGTTTCTTAAAAAACACAAATATTTTTTCCTGCTCCTGTGACCATTCCTATGTCTTATCAAGTTATGCGATCTTCCTTTGTGGGACATAAACTTCTAACATATTCTGTATGAACCTGACCCATTCCCAGAAACCTCTTGAGGAATTGCCTGTCCTCCAGCTTTGACATAAGCATAATGGTTCTTACTTTCAGAACATTTGTTTTCAGGCTATCTGGCTTAATAATATGACCCACATATTTCAAATAAGACACACAAATATGATGCTTATTCTGGATCACTTTCAAATTATACTGCTTAAATCTGCTCAACATCTTGCCAAGCCTCACATTTGTGATCCTCTTTAGTTTTGGACCATGACTACAGCATATAGACCTTCTACAATTCTTATTTGTGATTCATAGAATCAGAACATTTCAAATCAGTCTGTGGACATTAATCCATTTGCAAATGCCCACCCTCTGAGAGCACCTTCTTTCTTCAGTAGGACAAAACAAGTTAAGCCCTGGATGAATTTACAGGCATCCATCTAGTGTTTAAGGTTTACTTTAAAGGAAACAAGGTTATCACTCTATTTTATATTAAAAAACAGCAAATTACTCCAGAGACAGTGAAGAATTTAATAACAAAGATCTGTCTGTTCAGCATATCTTATTTATTTGTTAACTGAAAGACAAATGTATGATTTAAGTGCTTGCAGAGCTATTTGCTTTATGAAGACGTAGGAGATAAGAGTGTTGAATCCTTAAAAGCACAGAATGACAGACACAAATTACTGTCAAGCAATGTGTAAGAGACAGAGGATAGAGACAGAACTTCAAGCCTGTCTCGGTAGTTAATAGTCTTTACTCCAGTGTTCCCTTTTTAAGTCTTTGTAGCTGAGTGATGTGTTTAGATACATACATACATACTAAAAAGTGCATTATATTCTATAATTGAGGAATGATAACTTCTTTTGTGCTAGATGAGATTTAATTAGGCTAAACATAAGGATTTATTGACAACTATTGCTGTGTGGTGATCAAAGGATAGGGAGTTGTCTGTGATGGTCACATGATCTCTGACAACTATATAACTATCCATTGAGGTGCTGTCTAAACTGTAAGCTGCTGTTAAGATATGCTTACTACAGGTGACAATGATATAGCACTTTGCATTTAATTAAAGTATGTTTAAATACACCATTAATTTGCATTGTTTAGCAGGATAGATAGAAGGATTTCAGCATTTTATTGTTCTGAAGAAGACTGGTACTCAGTCGAAAGCGCTAAACCTGGAGTTGTTACTGTTGTTTAATAAATCGTGGTTATAACTTTTTATATCCTTGTTGGACGAGCAGTTATTCATCCTGTCTCAGCTCATCAGTATCGTTCCAGTGTTGTTTAGCATTATAACAACACTGCATTGGATGTTGAGAGAACAATAACACCCAGCTTGCAGTCAATGCCAAATTTAGATTACCATGTTTCTGGGTATTAGCTTGGAAATCCATGAAGTAGATGCTGAACAGAAGTGGTCCCAGTACCTTGTCTTGAGGAATGCCATAATCTTTGTGCTTTCTTATATGGCACCAGATACTTTAACTACATGGGATCTAACAGTTTGGTGCTCAAGGATATATGCTCAGGTCTTTAAGGTTATTTGACCACTATCTGCAGCTTTCATGACTTTGACAAAGATGTCTTCTAAATTAAACAGACTTGATCTCTACTTGACAAAATTACATTGCTGCAAATGCAGAGAAATACATTTTTTTAATACAGAGACTTGTGAAATCAGACACAAAACATTCCATGGTTTTACAAATGAAGCTTATTAGTCTGATGTGTCTATAGTTTCTAGGATCTAAAGTGGGACATGCTATAGCTATTCCCATACCTCAGGAACATAACTTGTGGATATTCTTAAGATGAACAGATTTTGGAGGGTCTCACAGAAGGTGCCTTTGGTGCTATTGATTAAACAACCAGGTGTATGTTACTGAGCTGCATAGGAATATTTCTAGTTTTAGAGAGTACAGTTAGGACATGCTGAATAATAATAATGGAGAGGAGGAATAGACGTTTGATTTGTGGAATTTTAGTGACTGTTTCTGATCTGAAGTTGGTACTAAATTTATGTGTAATGGTATTAACAGTATCTTCTTAGTCACATAGTGGGTAATACCCTTATAAATTAATTCAGATTATTGCTGACTGTTATTTCTTAATTGTCTGCCTTTGGATGCTAATTTTATTTTGTGTTCTACTTTGAGCTTCCTCGGGTAACTTTCAAATTTTTGCAGGTCTTTTTGATGTCATATTTAATGTGGTTAGATTTGCTATGTCAGTACTTTCAGTTTGGCATTGCCTAAAAAAGGCACTATGGGGGGAAGACAATGTTTTAGCTAATATTCGAAAGCCTAGAAGGGATAGGTGCAGACCATCCCTGGTAAAGCAGCATGGTCTGTTGACCATCTCCTTCCATGCTGACAAGTATTGCACACCTTAGAATGACACCAGAAACTAAGCCAATTTTTAAAGTCAATCATCTTTTGTTCGTATTGTGGCATCATCCTCGGGGAAGGTAAAATGCTGCTCAATGCTAGGCTCACACCAGCCTGAGACACATATTCCAAAAACTCTATGATGTCTCTCTTCATATAGTCTAGGGAGGTACATCTCAGGTCATTTACTCCCACATGGACTATGACTGAGCCATGTTGGTAATTGTGATCTAATGCCCTGAGTACATGCATAATATGGTGGATCCTAGCCCCTGATAAGCAACTGACCGTAACTTTCTCCTTACTCAGCCTGGTGAGAAGGACATCAATGTGTCTCACAATGGAGTCTCCATTGACTAGAATGTTGGATTGTGTGGTGACTTGCCTTATGGGCTTAGAGGGAGAGGCTCCATGAGCTGTAGCTCTATGTGTTGATGTGGGTGTTGTTTTGAAAGAGGGTGTTTGGGGCTGCTGAGGGTATTTCTTATGTGTACTTTTTCTAGGAGGTCTTTGTGGTTTTGGAAGGTTACATGTAAGTGCCTTAGTATATGTGGGTCTATATGTCTGCTTTGAATGGTGCATGATGGGTGCAGCATGTGACAACCTTATTGACATTAGGAGTACTTTTATGTGAGAGCTTTGCCTCCAGTGCGTTTGTGTAAATACATCTCTCACATACTGTATCAGTTTGTTTGAGAATTAACTGGTTGTCAGTAAACATGAGGCAATTTCTCAATTTTTGCATTGCCTCAGGATGCCCATATCCACCAAGCCAATAATGGAGACAGTAGGAAAGTTCATATCCATGGCAACAGACCCTTTTTTATTGATTAGACTGTTGGAGCGAGAATACCAATCACTGTCGGGAGTATCCGGTTTGCAACTATGTGGACAGTGCTTGTCACTGCAAACTAGTTGTCCTGTGCGCAGCTAGATATTGGAGAAATTTAAATTGTGCTTTTACAGGAAAAATGTCACTCAAGGTGCTCTTGAGGGAAAACTAATACATAGATCCTGAAAAGTTAAGTATGAAATATTTAGGCAGCTATTCTAAAGTTAGAAAGAAATCAAGCAGTACTTGCTGAAAAAAAAGAATTAGCTTGTCAAGAATGATGAAGGGAGGGGAATCACATGAATGGCTACTGCCTGGCTGCTACTAATGCTGGTCTCACCATAGCTTCACTCTGTTGGGATACAATACTCCTTTGCTTCTTCTCTCACTAGAAGCAAAAAGTTAGCACCAATCCCAAGAAGAGATGATGATCAACAGTCTTGTCCCAGATGATGCAAGGGTCTGTAGGCTTATAGCCTTTTTCTGGTAGATGTCTCAAGTAGTAACCAGACCAATCAGGTATGTTAAGCACAGATACTCACTCTCCAACCAGAAAGAGTCAGGAATCAATGCACTCTGCTCCTATTCTCACCAGGATCAGAATATAAGCACAGATTCCAAGTTGTCACCTATGAAGCAGTTATTAGGCTTTCTGGTGATCATCAGTCTTCAGGAAATAAAATCACTGTACTCCTCTCACCAGGAGAAAACAGAAGCACTAATCCCAAGATGACTACTGAGATGCAGAATGTGGGCTCTCCAATAACTGGTGGTCTTGCAATAGATGCTTAAAGGTAAGATGAAAAAAAAGGTTTATCCTAAACACTGCAGTGCGCACTAAGCAGTTAGATATGAAAGTGGATAACTTGTCTAAAAAGCTAAGTTTTAGTGGAGAACCACTATTTTTAAAAGAGCAAGATAGATTGAAAGGGGTGGGCTTTTGTATTCTGGTACTATGGAATACAGTAGGATGGCCAATATAAATAGCTGAAGAGGAGTGATTTCACAAAATGATAATTTTGTGCTTACTCACATCAGCCAGAAAAAGCAGAGCGGAAATGAGATATATGGTCAAATTAACATAAGGGGTAGGCAACCAGAAAGACAGTGGTGTTTAAGAACACAACAGTAACAGGGTGGGAGGGTGGAAAAATGTCTGTCTGACTCACAAGAGACAGAGTTTTGGTCTCTTTTCAAGTCTGAATATGCAGTTAAAAGCAGAGTACAAGTAAAACACAGTGTAAAGAAAACAAATCACAGTACACAAAATAGAAAAAGGCAATAAAGTAATACAGAATACAAGAAATAAAAAGCAAACTAACCTTTTCCCTCACAGCAAACTGTCACAGAGTCTGGGTGAGTCTTTCCAGTAAAGCTCTGAAATGTTTGATTTTACCCCTTAAATAGAAGGTTTAATTCCTAGCTCTACCCCGTCAGTTCACAGATGATTAACGTTAACTGACCTGTTCTAAGTTATGTGTGACTCCTTAAATGACCTGCTCTAACTTATGTGTGACTCCTTAATTGACCTGTTCTAATTTCTCTCTGACTCACAAGAGACAGAGCTGTGGTCTCTTTTCAAGTTTCAATATGCAGTTAAAAGCAGAATACAAGTAAAACACAGTGTAAAGAAAACAAATCACAGTATACAAAATAGAAAAAGGCAATAAAATAATACAAAATAAAAGAAATAAAAAGCAAACTAACCTTTCCCTCACAGCAAACTGTTGCAGAGTCTAGGTGAGCCTTTCCAGTAAAGCTATGAAATGTTTTATTTTACCCCTTAAATAGAAGGTTTAGTTCTTAGCTCCACCCCCTCAGTTCACATATGATTAACCTTAACTGACCTGTTCTAACTTATCTGTGACTCCTTAATTGACCTGTTCTAATTTCTGTATGACTCAGAAGAGACAGAGCTGTGGTCTCTTTTCAAGTTTTAATGTGCAGTTAAAAGCAGAATACAAGTAAAACACAGTGTAATTATTTTTAAAATTGTACTAATTTCTCAGAGTTCTTAGGATCATGTTGCAAGGTAATGGTCTATAAAATCTGTCTATGGCTAATATTTCTAGTATTTACATTTTATTATTATAATCAAGCTCTATCCATAGCTTTACAATGTGATTTAAATCATGCATCCACACTCAGCATTAAAGTTTTAGTTATGAAATTCTACATCTTGCACTTCAGAACTTTTCTCAAGTATAGCTAGCAATTATTTTTTTAAGTTTTACATAGTCAGTCCAATCAGTCCTGTCTATGTCCATATAAGTTTTTAGTGCATCCCTTATTCACTGGACAAAATAATTTATGTCTTTTCTGACTTATCTACATTTTTTGTGCAGCACACCTTTAAAAACCTAATAAACAAGACTCAGTATCATCTTCTTCATCTAGTTTCTTAATGGTAGGCATGGTACTGGGGTTAGTGATGGCATTTGCCACCCACTAATTGTTGTTGCAGTTGCACAAGTTTCTAATTAGACTCTTAGCTTCTAGTAAAGCTTTCAATAGATCCTCCATGGCTCTAGGTGTAGAAAGAACCACAGCAATAAAACTAAATTCTTTGTCACCTATGTGAGCTCATACAAGATAGTGGTAGCTACTCCCAGGAACAGTTCTATAAATGAAAAGCATTTATCAGTGTTTTAGGCAGTCAGAGAACTTCCCATATTACAGCACAGAAAGAAAACTCTGGTATGATTCTAGATTCATAAAATCCTTGGTCAGACCACAACTTCAATGGTATGCGCAGTTCTGGAGGCCATACAAAGTAAATGGCACCAGGAGTACAATGAAAATCCATAAAAAAGGTATGCATGAAGCAGGGGAAATGAAATGACCAGGGCTGGATAAGCCAAATCTTTTCTCAGAAGAGACAGGGGACACATGATTCTGATGCATGAGATCATGTCTGGAAGGTGCAAAGGAATCATCCTGATCAAGATGTACAGAGTGAGAAGGAGGGGCTCAGATAACAGATTGTAGGGACTCACCATTTGCTCAATTTATAGATTACTTATTCAGACAGAGGATCGTAAGCCCATGGAATTTTCTGCTAGAACAGGTGTTGGGGAGAGAGTCCACACAAGTATTCGAAAGAGTATGGGGAAGATGAAATATGTCAGAAAGATCATGATGAAAGGCAGGCTGAATGTTAAATGCATTTAAAGAGCAGATTAAATGGTGTATTGTCTCCTTCTTTCTTTATGAAAAAAACATGTAATGTAACTTTCACAAGGAAAAGCAGATGAGAAGACGGTAGCCTCAACAAGTACAATAGCAGACAGACTAGAAGAAGAAAAGTAGAGCTGGGAGAGGATTGGTAGATTGGTATGATGCAGCAGCTGCCTGAGCCTCTGAGGATGAAGATAACACATCTAATGCAGAGAAGAAAGGAGAGGCTGGGCAAAGTTAGAGCAATAATCATGGGAGGATGACATTTTCTAGAAGCAGACTACAACATCCTGACATCTTTAGCAGAAGGTAGTGCAGTCTCTGGATTCATATCAAAAAAAGAATTTACCCAACCAGTTTTTCTATCAGGAACAAGAGGCTATTACATGCAGTGCTGTGTAAAGTGTGTGTTGGAGGATGGGGCATAAAACGGTAGAAGCTGGACATTGCTAGTAAACTGTGGCCAAGTACATTTGTGATTTACTAAAAGGGATGGGCAAGATGACACATGCACAAAGAAACGGCTATGTGGCTACACTGGAATAACTACTGAGAGCTTAGGAAGGAACACGTAAATGGAACCTGAAATTAATAAGAAAAAAGTACAAGCAGGCTTTATGAGTGTCTTTGAGATGGGATGAAGGGAATAGTGGAAAAGGGGGAAAAGAAAAAGAAGAGTAGGAGGTCTATCTGACTTACAGTCACTTGGATAGTACAGCTGTCCCTGAACTAGACCAACCCATGATGTAGCAGTCCTAAGCTTGCCTTAATGTAAAAAAAATACACTATAGTTACCTTTGGGAAAGACATCACACTCTCCCCTTACCACATCACTGGTACCCTTCTTAAAACATATAAATTATCTGGGTATGTTTTTTTTAATGACTTTTCTTTTAATCATCATAATGTCACAGCTGTG
The DNA here is from genome assembly GCF_019279795.1 of Protopterus annectens. Classification (NCBI taxonomy): domain Eukaryota; kingdom Metazoa; phylum Chordata; order Ceratodontiformes; family Protopteridae; genus Protopterus; species Protopterus annectens. The sequence goes on along the minus strand of NC_056746.1, from coordinate 1,432,438,996 downwards.
ATTAGGAAGTTCTTTGACCTTTGTCAGCTTATTTGTAGACATATCTCTTCCAGATTTTATACAGTATTGGCCCCCTCTATATTCTTTCCTTATTAGACCTATTCTTGAATACATTGACACTTTTGGAATGTACCTCATAAACCACTATGACCAAATTGAAATACTCTGAAGGTTTCTGTTGAAGGACTTCTGAACTACACAGTCTAAGTACGCTGACAGACTAAAACCCTATTACTGTTCTGTGTTTCATACAGAATTCTGAGGAGTGATCTCTATTTAACATTTAAAGCACTGGAAGTCCATATGTTTTTCAGCTACCTCTACCACTGCAGAACTAGTGGTCTTTCTAACACTTCCACCAAAGACTACAACGTCCAACACCTGCAGCGAATTCCCTGCCTTTGGAATAAATTCCCTGTAGACACCATAAAAAATAGTACCCTATTTACTTTCAAAAACAGACCTGACAATTGGATGGAAGACCATAAATTGATGCCTAGGCTATGTGGAAATATTCTTCTTATCCCGGGTTACTACTGTACTCTCCATACCACTGGGTGTCATGGTTAAATTTTTTGATTACCCTTCGATCATAAGCTTAGCATGGACCTTTGTATGGAAATGAATCATTATGGGAAAACAGACAGCATTCAGGAGATGAGGAAGGATGGTGATAAAGGAAGCCAGAATAGAAACACAAAGGACATCAGACTGGTTTAGGCTAAGGCAGAAAGGGAACTGGCATTAGAGACCAGGTAAGTGGCTTGAAATTTTCCTTAATACATAGTAGAGACACAAAGGGAGACAGAGTTAAACTACTCAACCAAGGAAAGAAAGAAGACAGAGAGCAAGCTAAATTACTTAGTAAATTCATTGTTTTAGTATTTTTTAACAGAATAAGAGATGGAAATAAAAAGAACAGATGGGAAGGCTGTGTAACTGGAAGGGGTTGAAAGACTAGGAGATCAAACCTTTTTCCAACTAATGGGGAGAAAACAGACCTGAGAGGGTGACCCCAAAATGCTCCTGAAATACAGAAAAGCTGGCAAAGTTATTTAGAATACCATTTACACTGTATTCAACAGATTACTTATTAGTGGGGAGATATCAGACAACTTAAATAAAAGATACAGATATACCCTTCCACAAAAGAGACAGCGGGAACAGTTTTGAGAATTATAGATTAGACAGCCTAACTTCAGAATATGTTGTGAGAAATTATAAAGGAAAGGCTACTTGCATCTCTAGAGCATAACTTCTGCAAGTCAGTTTCATAGCCAAAAATGCTGCCGGTCATATCTGGTTCACTTCTATGACTGTATTATAGAGGATTTGGATAGGCGCATCTCAGGTGACATAAAAGACATTAGACTCAGTCCCCACAAGAAACAGCTAAGCGAGCTTCAATGGTTAGAGGTCAGGATGATAAGTCTGAGATAAGTAGAAGGGCTGCTGGAAGAAAGGGCCAAAAGACTGGTATTACAGAGATCTATCAGAAGAAAGGAAGCTGGCCAGTGATGTTTCACATGGGGGTCAGTCCAGGGACCAGTGTTGCTCACCATGATTATCTCAGCTGCATCTGAGCATACTGCTAATCAGATCAACTTGTATGTGCAAACACTGTAGGTAATATGAGATAAAACATTACAAGGATTCCTCTGACGCTAGCAAACTGGATGAAGTCACACTGAAGATCCATTGCAAACAAAAGCAAAATGCTATATTTAAGATTAAAAACCTCACTTGAAGTATGGACTATGAGGATGGGACTTAATATTAAGTTAACAGGGGAAGGATCATAATTTAATAATCACTTGCACATTGTGTGTTACAATTAAAGCCAATGTGTAGACGGATATATCCTAAGAGGGAATTATTTCAGAGACAGATGTTATTCCACTATTCCCTGGTACAGGCAAAGTCCATGCCTCATATAGGGTGCCAGTCTGAAAACCATATTTGGATAGACATAGTGAAGTTACAAATGAAAGTAACGTGTAATGTATAGAACAAGAGTACTAGACTATGAAAGTAGGCTAGTAGGTCTGGGATTCTCTTTCCTAGAGAATAACAGAGACATAGAAACACAATATGGTCAACAAGATCATAATTACGAACTGTAGGGGGGAATGAAGTATGGCAGAAGGATGGGTTAAAAGAGGCACTTGCTATACAGTGCATAATATGGCACACTACTCAGGAAGTATTGTTTCAAATTCCTTGAATGGATTCTGGTTTGCCCTCAGTGGATGTCTTCATGAAATCACAGGACAAACTGAGAACAGTAGAGGGTGAGAGCATGCACAGGAATATGTGAGCTATAGGGAATAACTAATTGATGGAGAAGCAGTTCAGTTTTATCTCTTTCTGCATTTGTACAGACAGCATTATGTACACTGCTTACAACTAAAATGCTAAACAGTGATATTCTGATAGACAGTAGATAACATAAAACAGCAATAAAATAGTATAAAAAGTGTGTTGTTACTCTGACTCACATTTTTCTTTTTATTTTTTTAGAGATACCATTGTTTCTTGACAAAAGAATATTACTGCAGCAGAAAAAAACCTGATGTGTGCACATAAAGGATTCTTGCCCCGCAGAGCAGTGTTCTAATCAGATTCATTAAACTATGAAGGAATATTGGAATAGCAAAGTGAACCACTGGATTTGTCTTCTTTTCCTTGTATTCTTTTATACAGGTAAGACAACATTTTCTCATGTAACATCAGTGCAGTCTTCATCTTCATCTGAGGGGAAACTTGTCATTAGGGGGCCTTTACTTAGGAGGATTGCCTCCAAGTGATTTAGATGGAATATATAACTTTTGTTATACCTGGTATCTCATTTTTCATTCTAAATTGTTGGTGCCATGCCATTTCATTTATTTTATTTAAGTAAGCAGAAATGTCTGTGTGTATATTATGAAATGTGGAATCTGGTATATGGTACATTAACTATCTTGCACAGTAAGTTTAAGGAGGAGTTTTCTGTGTCATTATATCAGTATAATCTTCAGAGTGGCACATAGTAGCCTATATGAGGTATGGCCCTTGCCCACAGGCAGAATGGCTTTTTCCTGTTTATTTTTTTATAGTTTGACTTACTGTTTCCCCTTCATTTCAATGGAATGTGGTGACTGTGTAAGTTGTCTAATGACCAGTGTTTTGTGGAGTTTCTGTAGGTTTTTGAGAACAGGCTGTGCCACAGGTGTTATTTTACTTTAGTTCTGAGGCAAGTGTTAATGATATTTTTATATAGTGTCAGGTTTGTGTTCCTATTTTACCCAGTTTAGTTTCTCCAATTCCTAAGTCAAATTTTAATTAAAGTTCATGAAAATTAGTGTTGTTTCAATCTTTAATGATGGCCAAAAGTGCACTTTGCAGCACCGACAATGTGCCCATAATTGACTCCTTCTCTAATAGTTATGGAGATACATATTACTTGCTATATTAATAATATAATAATATATAATAATTTATTTTAGTTATTTTACTTGTATAGTGTGGGTCATGCTTAGTTATATTAATGTTATACCGTGTTTATACTTTCTAGCTACCATAATCTTAGTGTAGATTTTTAGACTAGCTGTAAAGCCATTTTCATCTGGCTAGCTGATGTTCACATTTTATTCAATATTTTGTTCTTTCATTTTTTTTTTGTTAAATCTATTCATTTTAAACTGTTCATTTTGGTGAAGTTCCCAGTGGTAGCATTCTCTGCATAGAAGACGTGACTTTTCTATCCCAACTAACAGTCTCCAGCTTACTGTGGGAGATGTCTAAGCATTCCCAGGACAGCTGATATGTTCTCTCTCTGTATATCATTGGTCTTCTGTCAGGTTTTCAACCAGTAGGCTGTACTTGATGCATATTCCATGGGAAATGTCCAGCAGTACCCTTACTAGCTGTGAAAAATAGCTCAGCTGGCTCCTCTTATTCCTAAGGAGCAGTGCCTAGATGTCAAAATCCGTATGCATTGCCAAGCTGCTAACTTTACATTTAACATTTGTTAAGCAGGTAAGTGAACTGGTCTGCAGACTGATTTCATCCATGATATAGGCCAAAAGGCATAAAATGTATTCTTTGACAATCAGTTTACAACACTGATATGGGCTGAAAGGCACAGGAGAGTATAAATATTAAAAAATCCAACAGTAATCTGAAGATATGTGTAAGAGTTTCACTCAATGACAGTAATTATATAGCAACTAGAAGCAAGTAAAATCATAAGCAGTGTACTTCTAATGCATTTAGGTTAATACTAAGAAAGTGTAGTGCCCATTCAAAGGCAGAGAAAACTTGATAAAAACACTTAACAGTAGTCGAGGCAACTAAAGGGTATGTTCTGATGAAGTCAATTTACTTGATGAAAGCGCTTAACCTCATGTCTTTGTATTAATAAAAAAACTTTTCTGTGGACCCGCAACGCTGTGCTACTTGGTTTACTTCGAGCACATTGTGCACTGTTTGTGTGGATGTAAACATGTCATACATGGACCAACTCAAAAGCCTTGCCACTATACTCAGTATCGTATAGACTGCTAAGATGTGACCTCTGTCTATCATGCAATGTATCCTCTGACCAGTTACTGATGGATTTACTGGACATCAGCAAGTCAAATGGCATCAGAAATACTCGATTTTGGGATCTAAACCTCTTTTCCAACATCAGCAAAATGGTTTGGCGGGACAAGTGTATCTCAGAGGATGCTGCTGCTATGGAACAGACAGACTCCCCATCCGCATAAAACAAAGTTCATCCCTGTCCATATTTAAGCACAACTTCGATCTATGGATGGGGAAACAGAACAGTTACCTCAGGAATGCCTCCTGTACTTCTAATGGACATAGGTAGCTCCCAAATGATTTATCCTATGCATGGATCTATTCAAATTATTTCTGATATGATCCCAGTTATTCTCATTAGGGGTAACATAGTCTTATACACTAATATATAATTATCAACCATGGGATGGGGTAAGGCCAGTCTATAACCAAATTGGATAGGTTATTTCAAGCACAAAAAAGGGAAACTGGCTAGGCTTAAAAGGGCCAACTGGAGCAGCTAACCTAGTACTTATCTATGAATCTATAATCACAGCAGTCCAAGTATGTCCATCACTCCTTACCTGCATGGAACAATGTGCTCTTTCTCAGCAGAGAACCATGACCACTGATTTACAAGTGTAGACTTCATTTTCTTTACAGTGTGTTTTACTTGTATGCTGCTTTTAATTGCATACTTAAACTAGGAAAGATCCTCGAAAAGCGAACGACACCACAGACTTGAGAAAAGAACCAGGCAGCTAGCAGCACAGACTACAACGGTAGAGTAAAAAACTGCTTTATTAACCCAATCACACTTTTCGTCACTAAAGTGATATCGTGACTTCTTCAGAAGGCAAAACAATCTGTGGTTTACATTCAAGCCTTTAAAAAGTAGCGTAACTAACGTAATCAAACAATTCATTTATTCATTTGTAATTTAAAGTGAAAAGCGCTCGCTATACATAATGCTCCCAAAGCGCATAGCCGTTCTATGAAAAACAAGCAGGCGTATTTTTACTACAGAACTTAGTACAGAACTAACACAAAAAACGACACCATGGTAGAATCACAACTTTAATAAGAGGTAGCATCATCTAACAGGAAGAAGTACAGAAATAACTCAAAACACAACATCCTGGTGGAATCACAACTTTAATAAGAGGTAGCTTCATCCAACAGGAAGAAGTACAGAACTAACTCAAAACACGACACCCTGGTGGAATCACAACATTAATAAGAGGTAGCTTCATCCAACAGGAAGAAGTACAGAACTAACTCAAAACACGACACCATGGCAGAATCACAACTTTAATAAGAGGTAGATTCATCCAACAGGAAGATGTATAGAACTAACTAAAAACACGACACCCGGGTGGAATCACAATTTCAATAAGAGGTAGCTACATCCAACAGAAAGAAGTACAGAACTAATTCATAACACGACACCCTGGTGGAATCACAACTTTAATAAGAAGTAGCTACATCCACCAGGAAGAAGTAACAGAACTTACTCAAAACAAAACACCCTGGTGGAATCACAACTTTAATAAGAGAGTAACTACATCTAACAGGAAGAAGTACAGAACTAACTCAAAATACGACTCCCTGGTGGAATCACAATTTCAATAATAGGTAGCTTCCTCCAACAGGAAGAAGTACAGAACTAAATCAAAACACGACACCCTGGTGGAATCACAACTTTAATAAGAAGTAGCTACATCCAACAGGAAGAAGTAACAGAACTAACTCAAAACACGACACCCTGGTGGAATCACAACTTTAATAAGAGAGTAACTACATCTAACAGGAAAAAGTACAGAATTAGCTCAAAACACGACACCCTGGTTAAATCACAACTTTAATAAGAGGTAGCTTCCTCCAACAGGAAGAAGTACAGAACTAAATCAAAACATGACACCCTGGGTGGAATCACAACTTTAATAAGAGAGTAACTACATCTAACAGGAAGAAGTACAGAACTAACTCAAAACACAACACCCTGGTGGAATCACAACTTTAATAAGAGACTAACTACATCTAACAGGAAGAAGTAACAGAACTTACTCAAAACACAACACCCTGGTGGAATCACAACATTAATAAGAGACTAACTACATCTAACAGGAAGAAGTAACAGAACTAACTCAAAATGCAACATCCTGGTGGAATCACAACATTAATAAGAGGAAGCTTCATCCAACAGGAAGTACAGAACTAACTCAAGACACGACACCCTGGTGGAATTAAACATTAATAAGAGGTAGCTACATCCAGCAGGAAGAAGTACAGAACTAACTCAAAACACAACACCCTGGTGGAATCATAATTTTAATAAGAGGTAGCTACATCCAACAGGAAGAAGTAAAGATCTAACGCAAAACACAACACCCTGGCGGAATCAGAACATTAAGAGGTAGCTTCATCCAACAGGAATAAGTACAGAAGTAACTCAAAACACGACACCCTGGTGGAAACACAACATTAATAAGAGGTAGCTACATCCAACAGAAAGAAGTACAGAATGAACTCAAAACACGACACACTGGCAGAATCACAACATTAATAAGAGGTAGCTTCATTCATCTAGAAGAAGTACAGAACTAACTCAAAACACGACACCATGGTGGAATCACAACTTTAATAATATGTAGCTAGATCCAACAGGAAGAAGTACAGAACTAACTCAAAACACGACACCATGGTGGAATCACAATTTCAATAAGAGGTAGCTTCCTCCAACAGGAAAAAGTACAGAACTAAATCAAAACACGACACCCTGGTGGAATCACAACTCTAATAAGAGGTAGCTACGTCAAACAGGAAGAAGTACAGAACTAACTCAAAACATGTCACTCTGGTGGAATCACAACTTTAATAAGAGGTAGCTACATCCAACAGGAAGAAGTACAGAACTTAACTGAAAACATGACACTCTGGTGGAATCACAACTTCAATAAGAGGGAGCTTCATCCAACAGGAAGAAGTACAGAACTAATTGAAAACACAACACCTTGGTGGAATCACAATTTCAATAAGAGGTAGCTTCCTCTAACAGGAAGAAGTACAGAACTAAATCAAAACACGACACCCTGGTGGAATCACAACTTTAATAAGAGGTAGCTAAATCCAACAGGAAGAAGTACAGAACTAACTCAAAACTTGACACCCTGGTGGAATCACAACTTTAAGAAGAGGGAAGTTCATCCAACAGGAAGAAGTACAGAACTAACTCAAAACACAACACCCTGGCAGAATCACAACCTTAATAAGAGGTAGCTACATCCAACATGAAGAAGTACAGAACTAACTCAAAACGCGACACCCTGGTGGAATTCCAACGATAATAAGCGGTAGCTTCATCCAACAGGAAGAAATACAGAACTAACTCAAAACACAACACCCTGGTGGAATCATAATTTTAATAAGAGGTAGCTACATCCAACAGGAAGAAGTACGGAATTAACTCAAAACATGAAACCCTGGTGGAATCACAACTTTAATAAGAGGTAGCTACATCCAACAGGAAGAAGTACAGAACTTAACTGAAAACATGACACTCTTGTGGAATCACAACTTCAATAAGAGGGAGCTTCATCCAACAGGAAGAAGTACAGAACTAATTGAAAACACAACACCTTGGTGGAATCACAATTTCAATAAGAGGTAGCTTCCTCTAACAGGAAGAAGTACAGAACTAAATCAAAACACGACACCCTGGTGGAATCACAACTTTAATAAGAGGTAGCTAAATCCAACAGGAAGAAGTACAGAACTAACTCAAAACTTGACACCCTGGTGGAATCACAACTTTAAGAAGAGGGAGCTTCATCCAACAGGAAGAAATACAGAACTAACTCAAAACACAACACCCTGGCAGAATCACAACCTTAATAAGAGGTAGCTACATCCAACATGAAGAAGTACAGAACTAACTCAAAACGCGACACCCTGGTGGAATTCCAACGATAATAAGCGGTAGCTTCATCCAACAGGAAGAAATACAGAACTAACTCAAAACACAACACCCTGGTGGAATCATAATTTTAATAAGAGGTAGCTACATCCAACAGGAAGAAGTACGGAATTAACTCAAAACATGAAACCCTGGTGGAATCACAACTTTAATAAGAGGTAGCTACATCCAACAGGAAGAAGTACGGAATTAACTCAAAACACAACACCCTGGTGGAATCATAATTTTAATAAGAGGTAGCTACATGCAACAGGAAGAAGTAAAGAACTAACGCAAAACACAACACCCTGGCAGAATCAGAACATTAAGAGGTAGCTTCATCCAACAGGAAGAAGTACAGAACTAGCTCAAAACACGACTCCCTGGTGGAAATACAACTTTAATAAGAGGTTTCTTCATCCAACATGAAGAAATACAGAACTAACTCAAAACATGACACCCTTGTGGAATCAGAACTTTAATAAGAGGTAGCTACATCCAACAGGAAGAAGTAAAGAAATACCTCAAAACACGACACCCTGGTGGAATCACAAGTTTACTAAGATGTAGCTACATCCAACAGGAATAAGAACATAACTATCTCAAAACATGACACCCTGGTGGAATCACAACATTAATAAGAGGTAGCTTCACCCAACAGGGAGAAGTAAAGAACTCACTCAAAACATGACACCCTGGTGGAATCACAACATTAATAAGAGAGCTACATACAACAGGACAAAGTACAGAATTAAATCAAAACATGGCACCCTGGTGGAATCACAGCTTTAATAAGTGGCAGCTTCATCCAACAGGAAGAAGTACAGAACTAACTCAAAACACGACACCATGGCAGAATCACAACTTTAATAAGAGGTAGCTTCATCCAACAGGAAGATGTATAGAACTAACTAAAAACACGACACCCGGGTGGAATCACAATTTCAATAAGAGGTAGCTACATCCAACAGAAAGAAGTACAGAACTAATTCATAACACGACACCCTGGTGGAATCACAACTTTAATAAGAAGTAGCTACATCCACCAGGAAGAAGTAACAGAACTTACTCAAAACATGACACCCTGGTGGAATCACAACATTAATAAGAGAGCTACATACAACAGGACAAAGTACAGAATTAAATCAAAACATGGCACCCTGGTGGAATCACAGCTTTAATAAGTGGCAGCTTCATCCAACAGGCAGAAGTACAGAACTAACTCAAAACACGACACGCTGGTGGAATCACAACATTAATTAGAGGTAGCTTCATCCAACAGGCAGAAGTACAGAACTAACTCAAAACACGACACGCTGGTGGAATCACAACTTTAATAAGAGGTAGCTACATCCAACAGGAAGAAGTACAGAACTTAACTGAAAACACGACACCCTGGTGGAATCACAACTTCAATAAGAGGGAGCTTCATCCAACAGGAAGAAGTACAGAATAAACACAACACCTTGGTGGAATCACAATTTCAATAAGAGGTAGCTTCCTCTAACAGGAAGAAGTACAGAACTAAATCAAAACACGACACCCTGGTGGAATCACAACTTTAATAAGAGGTAGCATCATCTAACAGGAAGAAGTACAGAAATAACTCAAAACACAACATCCTGGTGGAATCACAACTTTAATAAGAGGTAGCTACATCCAACAGGAAGAAGTACAGAACTAACTCAAAACACAACACCCTGGCAGAATCACAACCTTAATAACAGGTAGCTACATCCAACAGGAAGAAGTACAGAACTAACTCAAAACACGACACCCTGGCAGAATCACAACCTTAATAAGAGGTAGCTACATCCAACAGGAAGAAGTGCAGAACTAACTCAAAACCCGACACCCTGGTGGAATCACAACTTTAATAAGAGGTAGCTACATCCAACAGGAAAAAGTACAAAACAAACTTAAAACGTGACACCCTGGGGAAATTCCAACATTAATAAGAGGTAGCTTCATCCAACAGGAAGAAATACAGAAGTAACTCAAAACACGACACCCTGGTGGAATCAAAACTTGGGCAGCACAGTGGTGCAGCAGTTAACGTTGTTGCCTCACAGCAAGAGGTTCTCCGGTTCGATTCTTGGCTGGGGTGCCTTCTGTATGGAGTTTGAATGTTCTCCCTGTGTTCGCGTGGGTTTCCTCCGGGTACTCTGGTTTCCTCCCACATTCCAAAAAAACATGCATCTGGAGCATTTCTCCCCGGGCCTCCGCTGAAAACAGGCTCTGTGGAACCTAGTCGGACATTCCTGTCCAACAAATGTTAAATAAATGAGTGGTAGCTTCATCCAACAGGAAGAAGGACAGAACTTACTATAAACACGACACCCTAGAGGAATTAGAACATTAATAAGAGGAAGCAAAATCCAACAGGAATAAGAACAGAACTATCTCAAAACATGACACCCTGCTGGAATCACAAATTTAATAAGAGGTAGCTTCATCCATCAGGAAGAAGTACAGAACTCACTCAAAACAAGACACCCTGGTGGAATCACAACTTTAATAAGAGGTAGCTTCATTGAACAGAAAGAAGTAAAAAACTAACTCAAAACATGACACCCTGGGGGGCGTGGCCAAGGATGAACACAGGATAGCAGCAGATTTCTTCAGCTCCACCAATTTCATTACATTGACAGGAATTAATTACTTAAAAAATTTATTTTTGAAGTAATTTTCTTTCTAAATATGTTTGTTTTATATAGTTCTTGAACTATATCTAAAAAAGAAAGGAAATCTTAATAATATTCCTGTCAGAAATTACTTTGGAAATTTTCCTGTCAGTTTATCAGTCTGAAATGAGTTCCAGTAAGACAAATTCTCAAGACTCCAGCATCAAGAAAGAACTTCAGTCTCTGATAATTATAGTCCAGCAACTTACTGCTAAGATGGATAAAATGGATACTAAAATAGACACTTTCATAGAAAAAACTACAAAACAAATAGACTTGTTACATATGGACCTGCAACAACAGAAGATCCAGATGACAGGCATAGAAGAAGCTGTGAATGACATGGAAAATAGAATACAAGAAGAGGAAATCAACATTGAGTTTCTGCTGAAACAAAATACACATTTACAAACAAAGCTGGATGACCTGGAAAATAGATCTAGGCACAATAACATTAGGATTTTTGGACTGCCAGGAAATATTGAAGGTAACAATATTACTTCTTTTTTAACAACATGGCTCCCTAAAACTTTAGATTTACCAGAAGCATTCTCTTTTGGTATCGAAAGAGCACATAGATCTATAGCTAATACTAACTCTAACAAAAACTATCCTTGATCAGTTATAGTTAGATTTCTATCATCTTTTGATAAAGAGATGGTTCTTAAATCTGCTTGGGCTAAAGCTCCTGTTAAGATTAATGAAACAACTGTGCGTTTTGACAATGACTATTCTTCCATGGTATTAGCTAAAAGAAAAGTTTTTCTGCCACTAATAAGGGAGCTTAAAAAAGCACAGTTTAAAACATACCTTCTGTTTCCTGCCAAGCTTAAAATCTTCCTTCCTGATGGTCCTAAAATTTATATGACTTAGACTCTGCTTTACTGTTTATCAAAAAAAAATAAGATTTTGGAAAAAAATAGAAGAAATGGAATGGGCTAGTCCTTCGTTAAAGAGACTGGCAACTGAAACTTCGTGGAAGACTTCAGAGAAGAAGAAGAGACTAAAAAACAAATGATTTGTACTATGTTTTTTTTTCTCTCTCATCATTTTATTTTATTATTAATCTTTTTAAATATAGTTCCTGCATTTCCAAGAAGCAACAAATATTTTGAAAAAGATTTAATCAAAGTTATTCTCTGTGTGCAAAGAAATGTTTTGTTTCATAACTAGTCAAAATATCTGGAGATTTAATGGCAAGCTGTGATTTAACTTGTTTCTTTTTCTGAAGAGGAAAAATAAGATCAGTAATTTGATACATTTTTTTTTCCTTTAAAAGTTTATATGTTCTTCAAATGCTATTCCTAATTATACTTTCTTGATTACACTGCATATGCTTGTTTGTAAATAATCTGTCATGCTTTAACTAATAATAATTAGAACTAAATAATAGTAAATAATATGTTTTATTTTTAACTCTATTAATATAAACAGTAAGTAACATTCTATTGTATATACTTCTTATAGCTTTCTCTTACATTTTTTTATTTCTGCCTTACACCCTTTTACTTTCTACTCTCTTTTCTTTTCTTTATTAATATATAGAAATGCTTTTGATCATATAGACACAGTAAATAATAAGATTTGCATAGGAGTTGAGTTGGGACAAAAATGTTGAGTTTTGTTACTTATTAATAATTTTGGGCTTGATTTCACTTACATAGAGTCTGTAATAACCTGTAGAATGCATTGTGAAGGTTTTGTCATGTTTAGATGCATTTACACTGCTAAATGAATGTTTGTCACTAGTTTTTAATAAGTTTCCCACCAAAATGTTAAGAGAGACAATCTGGGATGTGGGCTGTCTCATGCACAGTGTCCATGAGCTACTTCAAAAGCTTCAACTCTCAGAATTCTCACAGAGAAGCTGAAAGCAGCTAGTCTCACCTTTGACCTAGATATCAAACTGACACATCACAGATACAGGAATGACACTACCTAATTATACTTTCTTGACTACACTGCTTATGCTTGTTTGTAAATAATCTGTCATGCTTTAACTAATAATAATTAGAACTAAATAATAGTAAATAATATGTTTTATTTTTAACTCTATTAATATAAACAGTAAGTAATATTCTATTGTATATACTTCTTATAGCTTTCTCTTACATTTTTTTTATTTCTGCCTTACACCCTTTTACTTTCTACTCTCTTTTCTTTTCTTTATTAATATATAGAAATACTTTTGATCATATAGACACAGTAAATAATAAGATTCGCATAGGAGTTGAGTTGGGACAAAAATGTTGAGTTTTGTTACTTATTAATAATTTTGGGCTTGATTTCACTTACATAGAGTCTGTAATAACCTGTAGAATGCATTGTGAAGGTTTTGTCATGTTTAGATGCATTTACACTGCTAAATGAATGTTTGTCACTAGTTTTAATAAGTTTCCGCCAAAATGTTAAGAGAGACAATCTGGGATGTGGGCTGTCTCATGCACAGTGTCCATGAGCTACTTCAAAAGCTTCAACTCTCAGAATTCTCACAGAGAAGCTGAAAGCAGCTGGTCTCACCTTTGACCTAGATATCACACTGACACATCACAGATACAGGAATAGCAGATTAATAATATGTGTTAAAACCTATGTCCCAAACATATACATTACTATAACTCATTTAATTCATCTGATTGACAAGCATAAATAATTTTATAACTCTATACTGGAAGAAATTGTCATGTGATATATTTTAAAGCAGTAGTATAGCATGTTTGTAAAATCTGGTTACTAAAATGTGTTTGCTGTGCATTATTTTGTATAAAGCAGACAGATTTATTTAAGGGACAGCAATGTAAGATGGTGCTCAGTAAAGATACAACTCAGTGAGATCAGATATATATATATATATGTATGTGTGTGTGTGTGTGTATGTGTGTGTGTGTGTTTGTGTGTATGTGTGTGTGTGTGTGTGTGTGTGTGTGTGTGTGTATGTGCATGTGTATGTGTGTGTGTGTGTGTGTGTGTGTGTGTGTGTGTGTGTATGCATGTGTGTATATATATATATATATATATATATATATATATATATATATATATATATATGTATATGTGTGTGTATGTGTGTATGTATATATATATATATATATATATATATATATATATATATATGTGTGTGTGTGTGTGTGTATGTATGTGTATGTAGATATGTATATAAATGTTTCTGAGAATCTGCTTAACTATGAAGTATGATTTATAACAATTTCTATGAATACAATATTTTATTCTATTGGCAATAATGAGTTTGAGTAAATGCTCATTTACAAGCAATTCAAGGTTTTTTTTGGAAGCTGTTAACTGTATTTACATGACAGAAAATAGATGCATCCTAATATATGTAATGTCTGAATCATATTAGCCAAAGTTTTTGATTTAAATGAATGTTAGAACTTATTTTTCTCTCCTCTTGATTTCTAACATCAAGATTATTTGAATGCTATTTGAATACAAGTGTTTTATATTACATGGATGTATATAGTAGTATGAACAGTTTAAAAAAAAAAAAAAAAAAAAAAAAAAAAAAAAAAAAGGTTTATTTTAGTTTATATGATGCTGTTTTACCAAATGTGTAGTCTTGTCTTGCTAGATAATTGAATTGAAAACTGTTAACTTCAGTTAAATATAACTAGTATTAAATTGATAAGGTGGTAGCTGACGTACTGCTGCTTAGGGTAGGGGGTTAACTTGAGTGGTAAATACTACTCTAAGTTGGAGTTTACAACTCCAGGCTAGATGCAAGGTTTAATCCTTACATTATTTTCACTTGTTCATTGTTATTTGTATATAGTTTTGACATCCACAATATATTTTGTACATTCATTGTCACTACAAACAAAATTGAATCCTATACGAAATCCCATAAGAGATTCAATAAATACAGCTATATTTAAAGGTACACCTAAAGGAGGAGATGTAACATTACTTATCTTGTTATTTGCTATTTTGATCATAAGATTCTTAAGTTTTAAAAATGCCAAATGACATCTTTAAAAGGAATTTCTTTAAACATTAATGGATTGAATAATCCATGTAAAAGGGCAAGCCTAATAAGATACATTAATTTACATAAGGCCAACTTAGTCTTCCTACAAGAAACCCATCTCTTGAAAAAGATATTGATAAACTAGCCACAAACAAATATACAGTATTGGTTAGTTCAGAGCACACTCAGAAAAAAGAGGAGTGGCTATTTTATGGAATAAAAGTATGCCCATTCCTAAAACCATTAAGTCTTATCAGGATGACAAAGGAATGTTTTGTATGGTTACAATACAAATTAATGGGAAGACTTACACTTTAATTAATGTATATTGGATACCTGGAATTGGTATTAATACAGTGAAACATCATCTTGATAAGATCATATCATTCTCTATAGGAGATATTATTTTAGCTGGTGACTTTAATTGTATACTACATGAAAGTGATACTACCACTATAGGAAAGAGAAGAATTACATCTAATGCAAAACATTTAAAGGATTTTGCTAATTCTTATCATTTGAATGATATTAATAATCAGATAGATTCAAAATCATTACCATACACCTTTTTTCTAACAGATACAAAACTTATTCAAAAATAGATAGGGTCTTTATTTCTAACCAGATGGTAACAGATTTAATTAATTCCAAAATCATTTCATGTCCTATATCTGATCATAATTCAATTGTTTTTGAATTCATGATAAAAATACTCATAATGTTCAGATCAAAAGGATACCAGCATACTTAACTCAACTAAAAGACTATAAAGAATATATACTTTCAGAAGTAAAACATTTTTAGACATAAATAACACTCCTGAAGTCTCCATTGTTTATGTTTGGGATGCCTTAAAATCATATCTATATGGACAAAGTATCAGATGGTATAATAATAAAAGGAAATCTTGGGATAAGGAATTGTTAGATATTCAAAGTAAATTAGACTCTTATAAACATAATAATAAAGAAAATATTATGGACAAGAAAGTTATTGAAGAAATAAACAAACTAAATGAGAAATACAAAGAAATTTTAACTCATAAAGTTAAAATAACTTTAGAGAAATACAAGTTTTGTCTTATTCAATAAGCCCCAAATACTTACATAGACTTAAAAATAAAACAAAAAGGTTGAATAAACAAAACCATATCAAAGAAATCTTTTCTCTAAGGAAAAGAAGAATGTTTCTAGTATACCAGAAATACTAGATGAATTTAGAAATCACTTTCACAAAATTAACCATAATAATATTAACATGGAACCTAAAGATAAAATAAAGGAGTTTATAACCACAAATATGAATAAAAGCTTAATAAACAACAGATTAAACTATTGGACAAGAGTATTTCATATACAGAAGTTATTACACAAATAAATAAGCTTAAATCAAACAAAGCACCGGGTAATGATGGTATTATACCAGAGATATATAAAATCCTTTCTAAAAATACATATTCATTAATACATAAGGTTTTATTTTGGCCCAAACTGAGTTAATAACCCCCATCTTGGCAATATACATTTATTTCGCCAATTTTAAAACCTAATAAAGATCCAACTAGATGTTCTTCATATCAGCCCATCTCATTACTTAATGTTGATTATAAAATGTTTATGAATATCTTTGCTGATAGATTGAAGACAATCATTCCCGGCATTATAGATATAGATCAGACAGGCTTCATTGTAAATAGAAATACTTTTGATAATATAAGAAGAACTTTAACATTAATAGATTTTGCAAATAGGAAAAAGAAAGATTTAACACTTATTAGTCTTGATATAAGTTCAGCATTTGATTCAGTAAGTTGAGACTATCTGTTTACCTTAATGAAGTGCACAATCTTCTTGGATGCATTTGTAAATCTAATTGAACATTTATACAAAGGAACGTTGGCTTATATTAAGGTAGGAACATATGTTTCACAAAAAATACCCATTCTTAAAGGTACAAAACAAGGATGTCCACTTTCTCCACTATTATTCACTTTAGTAATGGAGCCTTGGGCTAATTTGATCAGAAACAGTACTGACATAGAGGGTTTTGAAATAGATGAAAATACAACATCCAAAATTCAACTTTTTGCAGATGATGTTCTAATTACATCAGCAGGATCTAATTCTTCTATACAGTCTCTATTTGATAACATGATGAATTTTAAAAGTATTTCTGGTTTAATATTCAATGAAGAAAAAAGTAAAATACTACCTATATATACACAAAAAAATATTCTCATTAGTGATTTTACTAAATATATACCCAATTCAGGTCAGATAACTTATTTAGGTATAATACTATCTAAAGATATTAAATCTATTATATATAATAATTATAATACCTGTTTTCTTAATATACAAAATCTTTTTAATACCTGGAATAATATGTTTTTTACTATGGAGGAGAGACTTACAATTATTAAAATGATAATATTCCCCAAGATTTTATACTTAATACAATCAATAATACTTCCACCTACAAAAATAATTATTAAGAAACTGAACACACTAATGTTAAATTTCTTATGGGCACCTAATAGACCTAGGATTGCATTAAAGAAACATACTAATAGCTGGTCTCAAGGGGTATTTCTTTTCCAGACTTTAATTTATATACTATCTCTTCTATTGTAAAAGTTATTACTTTATTAATAGATCAGTCATATGTCACAAAATGGAAAGATTATTGGGAGCTAATTAGTATACACTTCATGAAAATCTCCTTAACACATAAAAATATGATTGTAAATAACTCCATGTTATGGTTACTAAAGGAATTTTGTACTTCACCTATTACACCTAAACATATGGTTTGTTACCCATTAAATATTATTATTAGTTATCGTAACTTTATATTCATGCACCCTAAGTATAGGGAATGGAATTTTATTGTATTTCCTATAATGTATACTCAGGGTATGCTTTTATCATCTACTTCTGAAGGAACTCATTTAGCTATAGATAATGATCTAAAGTACTGGTATCAGTTGATATCTGATAATAAAGTTAAAAATCTAGATTTCTTAAAACAAGAATTTGATCTAAGAGAAACTTGCTGGTTAGAGGTTCAGACCTTTAGACAACATCTTATTAATAAAATAGATGTAATGTCTATAACTGTTAAAGAATCTATTCCAACACTGATTGATTACTTGATATTAAATTTACAACATAAAGTTTCTGATAAAGGTAAACTTTCATACATACATAAAGTTATCAGACAAGAAACTTTTTACAGTGTAGATTCATACTGGAATTATTTCACTTCTATTAATGGGGACCCACCAAATCAACAAGATAAACAATATATATTGGAATCTGCTTATAGAACTACGTCTTCCATTGTCTGGAGACTTTATACATGGAAATTTTTACATAGATCTTTTTATACACCTTTGATGATGAATAAAATAAATAATAAAGATAATCTATGTAAGAGATGTAATGTAGAAATTAATGCTGACTGGGCTCATATGTTTTATCATTGTATAAAATTGAAAGAATACTGGAAGTCAATTAATGAATTTTTGCAGGCTCTTTTTACAGATAATTTCATTATTTCTAAATCTCTTATATTATTCAACACACCTGTACCTCAAAGTGTTAAAAAGGTTAAGCTTCCCTTGTTATGGTCTATTCTAGCAGTGGCTAGGAAAATAATAACTAGAAATTGGATTTCAGATACACCTCCTTCGTTCAATGAATTTAAAAATGTTATGAATATAGTGTGCCATATGGAAATAAACACAATTAGGACTAGAACAAATAGAAAAACATCTTATTTTATTGTATGGGATAATTTACAAAATTTGTTAAAAAAATTTTAATTTCAATAGCATGGTATTTTAGTTTAATTAATTGATCTGATTGTAGTGGATGTCTTTGTAAATACTTTAGTTGTTTTGTTGAATATTATAATAATACCTATTTTTAATTACTTGTATAAAATTGTTATGATATTTCTCTTATATGTTAAAACAATAAACCTGTTTTGAAAAAAAAAAAAACACGACACCCTGGTGGAATCACAACATTAATAACAGGTAGCTACATCCAACAGGAAGAATTACAGAACAAACTCAAAACACGACACCCTGGTGGAATCACAACTTTAATAACAGCTAGCTTCATGCAACAGGAAGAAGTACAGAACTAACTCAAAACATGACACCCTGGTGGAATCACATTAATAACAGGAAGCTACATCCAACAGGAAGAAGTACAGAACTAACACAAAACACGACACCCTGGTGGAATCACAACTTTAATAACAGCTAGCTTCATGCAACAGGAAGAAGTACAGAACTAACTCAAAACATGACACCCTGGTGTAATCAAAACTTTAATAACAGGTAGCTACATCCAACAGGAAGAAGTACAGAATTAACTCAAAACACGACACCCTGGTGGAATCACAACATTAATAAGAGGTAGCTACATCCAACAGGAAGAAGTAAAGAACTTACCTGAAAACATGAACCCCTGGTGGAATCACAACTTTAATAAGAGGTAGCTACATCCAACAGGAAGAAGTACAGAATTAACTCAAAACACGACACCCTGGTGGAATCACATTAATAACAGGTAGCTACATCCAACAGGAAGAAGTACAGAACTAACTCAAAACATGACACCCTGGTGTAATCAAAACTTTAATAACAGGTAGCTACATCCAACAGGAAGAAGTACAGAATTAACTCAAAACACGACACCCTGGTGGAATCACAACTTTAATAAGAGGTAGCTACATCCAACAGGAAGAAGTAAAGAACTTACCTGAAAACATGAACCCCTGGTGGAATCACAACTTTAATAAGAGGTAGCTACATCCAACAGGAAGAAGTACAGAATTAACTCAAAACATGACACCCTGGTGGAATCACAACTTTAATAAGAGGTAGCTACATCCAACAGGAAGAAGTACGGAATTAACTCAAAACATGACACCCTGGTGGAATCACAACTTTAATAAGAGGTAGCTACATCCAACAGGAAGAAGTACGGAATTAACTCAAAACATGACACCCTGGTGGAATCACAACTTTAATAAGAGGTAGCTACATCCAACAGGAAGAAGTACAGAACTAATTCAAAACACAACACCCTGGTGGAATCACAACATTAATAAGAGGAAGCTGCATTCTGTTAACTATTAGTGTTCAAATCCAATTCCATGTTTAACCCCCTAGGATGTAGTGTTCTAAAGTTAATAATACATTCTGTCTCCTTGATGTAAAAATGTATTCCATGAAGGCATAAGCTGAGGTATCAGAGACATCAGTAAAGAATATTGCATTTTTTTCCTGGTGTGGTGGTGTATGTTTTTTGGAATTTGTGGTAAGAGGCATTTGTTTTTGGAAAATGGTCTGAGATGTCATCAGAATCAGTGACAGACTCATGGCAATCAGAGTCCAGTGTAAAGATGGGACAGTATTTATGATTTCAGCCTATGCCCGACAGCAGGCTGTGATAGTGAGGAAAAGAGGGCATTTGTACAACAGTCGCAGGACTTTCTCAATAAAGTAGGCCGAAATAAGTTGGTCTCAATAATGGATGACCTGGATGCTCATACTGGGAAAGATAGAAGACAATTTAAGGATTATATGGGTCCACATGGTTGCAGCAACAAAAATAACATGGGAGAGTCCATTCTGGAGTTCTGGTCTGGCAGATGTCTAAATAGTAGATTGGAAATGGTTCATCAAGGAAGACGGTCACAAGATTACATCCAAAAGTGTTCAGTGTGGAACTAAAGTACATTTCCTGTTAAGGTACTGGGGTCAAACCAGATATTACAAAGCCATCATGAGTGAAATGGTCAGACCTAAGCATAAACCACTTATGGGCAAAATCAGCTGCAAGCAGTGGTTCGTGAAGGATCTAAGATAAAATGAGATGAACTTGTCTGAATAAATGAAACTTGGCTGGAGGGAAAACAGATGACTTCAAAGAAGTACTCATAACTGTAACACTACAAAAAAAGAACTCATTGAAAGAATGGTGTCAGCATCTCAATGCAGCATGTCTGAAGATGAGAGAACAGATCTGTGGTCAAGCCATGGGTGGAGATACATAAGCACATAAAGAAAATTGATGGCGGAATATATAAGTCAAAGAAGATATCAAAAGAAAGAATGAATGCAGCAAGAAGTGGAAAACACAAACTATATGGATAGAGCTCAGATTGAATATTGTATCAAAACTCTTGCTGACTAGGCAGAAAAATATTTAAACATACTTTATTACCCTTAACATTACAGCAAAATGCCTTCTGGGAAGCAGTAGTAGTTATATTCTATGTTTTACCTCTGATTTTTGCTCTTTGGAAGAAAGGAACTGATTTTAGACAGGCAAACTTTAGTACCCACAGGGCCCTACTCACCTATAAATCCATGCAGAATGTAGACAAGACACTCCAGAGCTTATCTGAAACCATCCAGTATAAACTTGTGATTTACTGCGCTACTGAATGGTAGGAAAAGTTTTATTTTGAATTATATTTTGTTTTTATACCACTGATTTTCACTGTTTGTTGGATGAAAGGAATAAATTGAAGACAGACAAATTTTAGCCATCCCAGTGGGCCTAGGCAGCTATAAATTCACACAGACTATAGAGAGGACACATCAGAGTTTATCTGAAGTTATCCAGTGTTGATTTGTGATTTTATTGTGCAATGGCTTGGTAGGGTAAGATTTATTTTATTTATATTTAATTTTTACCTCTAATTTTTCACTGTTTGTTGTAAGAAAGAAACAAATGGTTGATACACAAACTGTAGCCATCCCAAGACAAGACACTCCAGAGCTTATCTGAAATCATCCAGAGTTGGTTTGTGATTTATGTACAACTGCTTGGTAGAAGATTTATTTTTCAGGGAAGAAACATGTGCATGGTGAGTAAGCAGACGGAGGTTTGGCTGCTTCTTTATATTAAAATTGCTGAATGCAAGAAGAATTATTACAAATGAATATGCAATGATTTATAACAGGGAGAGGGGCATCACAAAGTATGTGTGCCCAGCTAGTGTAATACCAGACAGATAGAGAGAGATGTACTTATCAGTAAAGCATACTTTGTACACATGCCAAGGCACTATCTTATTGCATGCAGAAAATGGATCAAATTAATGCTATAGTAACTCTTTACAACCCAGACTTCCTAGCACTGAGTGAAACTGGCTGAGACCAGATAATCCTTCTCTCCACCACCTTCTTCCTCCTTCTTTCTCTGCCCCCCCCCCCCACCACCTTCTTCCTGGGATAGCTATTTTCTTGATTATAGATCAGCCAGTATTAAAGAAGGAGGTACCTTATGGCTATATGTATCTCGCTTAAAAGGGAATCTTATAAAAACAAACTACTGCTCCCATATCAACATCTCAGTGAAATTGGCTTCTAGAAGAAATTGCCTTACCCAGTATGACACATATCCATTTAGATTTTACACACCTCTCTTCCCCTTCCTCTCCACAGAACTTTAAAGATATGGTTCTATCAATTTTACCCTAAGCAAACAACAAGAAAAATATAATTATTCTAGGTGGCTTTAATATCAACATGCTAAAGCCTATTTATGAAGAGGTCTTATTCTACCTCACTGAACAGCAGCTGACAACTAGTCAAGTAACCTACCTGACATAACCTTTTAATAAAAAAAAAAAGTCCCTCATTGATCTAATCTTTAATAGCCGAAACACAATTTTAAACATCACAATTCACTCAGTTTTATCTAGCGATCATTGCATTATCTGTTTCTTCAATTTATGAGCAGTTTACAAAACAAAACCCAAATCAGTCTTCTTCAGATCTAAATCCACTGTCAATATTGCAAAACTATCTTCAACTCTTTCTTGCTCCAAGTGGACCCCCTATTCTAGATGGTTCTATATTAGATCGCCAAAATTTATTTTCGGCGAACACCTCATCGACCCATATTTAGTGAAAAAATCTTCTGCGATTTGCTGAATTTTCCAAGGGCAATGAAGTTGTCCAGCAACAAAACTTTGCTATTTTCCCCACTGTAGTGCGATCTCGGAGTTAGTATATATAGTTAGGGAAGTGTGTGGGAGCAGGCCCCCACATCAAAGGTGTGGGGGGACAAAGCCCCCCACTTAGATGGGTTTGATTTAGTTAGTTATGGGTCCATTGTGCTGTGGGGCAATTGTTTCATTGCCCTTGGAAAATTCAGTGAATCACGGAAGTAATTTTCAATGAATACAAGTCGATGAAGAGTTGTTTGCTAAAAATGAGTTTTGGTGAACTAATAGTGTTCGCTGAAAATAAGTTTCGGTGAACTAATAGTGTTCGCTGAAAATAAGTTTTGGTGAACTAATATAGACCCATTCTAGACACCACAGATCCTAACAAAATAGCTAAATTTCTTACACACACATTGTCCTGTCCACAAGACTGACAATTTCCCTTAATCTCTAGATTTTCTAACTCTGTACCCAAAAAGTGGCTAACCCATGAGTTAAAATCCCTCTTAAAATTCCAGGAAAAAATCTTAGCATTCCTAGAAATCTTATCACACTCTGCAAAACAGATAACAGTATACAAATCTAGGAACTTGGCCAAAAAAAAGATATTAGAAGACACAAAAGTCATTTTATGATACACCTCCAAAACTCTCTTAAATACTTCACATAACCTGTCTCACACTTGCTGTAGTTCTTTCATCTTGTCTGCAGATGATTTCTACAGAGACTTTAGTGACCTTCTGAAATGTGTTGCAAATACTACACAAATGCTCCCTCATCCCACCCACAATATCTTCCTCTGATTCATTTCTGGGAGATCTTATCCAAAGACGTTATCCCTTTACTGGAACAAATACAGTTAGAAGGTCCCCCAGGGACAGACAACCTACATACATCCACGGTTCATATACCACTGTTGCACCACTAAAATACATATTTAATCTTATCTAACTACCAACACCATGCCTAATGTATGGAAATCTGGCATAATAAAACCACCACTCAAACAAAAACACTAACACCTTATTTCCCTCTTCCCAACCATATTGAAAATCGCTGACATAACTGTCTATCTTAAACTCACAGAATGTTGCAAAGTACCACCTTCTCTCACAAAAAAAAAAACATGCCTCCTGGTCAGAAAGGATCACAGCCGTAGTCATTTCATCTCTGATTAATGAAATTCTCATGTCACTCCTCTGTTATAATCCATCTTTCAGAACCAGGTATTGGCTCTAATGTCATCCCTTGTATCCAAGGCTATCTAACTGACTGCCATTTCTCAGTGAACTATAACTACTGTACCTCTCTGTCCTCTCCACTACTGAAAGGTGTACCACAAGGATCCATTCTTGCCTCCTATCTCTTTTCTCTACATACATCAATACATTTCTAATTGAACTTCCTTACCTTCCTCTCCTCCTTTATGCAGATGACATGATCCTCTACCACTCCAACCAATTCACTAACTACCTTACAGCAAGATCTACAATCTGACTTCACTTGTCAGTGAGTGGATTACTACTAAAATCCTCGTACTAAATGCCTTCAAAACTAAATCTGTGTTTTTTGATAGTAAAAAAAACTCAGCAGATCCAAGAAAATTGTAACAATTTATTATCACAACAGCCAGACCTTAGAATAAGTCTCCACTTTCAAGTAGATTAGTCTCTAGTTAGACCCCCGTGGTGGTACAGTGTTAGTGTTGTTACCTCACAGCAAGAAGTTCTCCCATTTGATGCTTGGCTTGGAAGTGCCTTCTGTGTGGAGTCTGCATGTCCTCCCCATGGTTGGGTAGCGTTCAAAAGACATGCGTGCATAAATGGGCGTGTCTTCGCTGAAGGTTGGTCGTCGAGCTGGCACACCGGCATTTCGTAAAAATCTACTGCCAATCATTAGCGGACCGGAGTTCCGCTGTGGCGACCCCTTACTGGGAAAAAGCCAAAAGACAAACAACAACAACAAGTCTCTAGTTAGACCCCTCACTCAACTTCCACCTACATCTTGATAATAAACATAAAAAAATCAACCCCTTATTTTACTACACACAAAAATATCCATTTCCTTCTCACATTTCATCAGGTCTGCAATAGAGAAAGGAATTCTACTCCCTCCACTTGAAATCAGCCTCCCTCTTACTGTATATCAGCAGCCTCTACTGAAAACTCTACCAATATTCAAACAGTAGAAAAATGTGCAGATTTATTCCACATTAAACAAGAAATCAACATCACTATATAACATTAAAAAAGGCAAACTGGCTCTCAGTTAACCAAAGGGCAGACCTGATAGGATCTCAACTGTTCCATTTCCTACAAGACACACCTCCACATCAAATCTAAGACACTTGACAGACCCTAAAACACAAATCCCACAATACAAGTTACATATCACTGACCATGCATTCTCAGATTTTGGGCCCAAATTGAGTGCCCCTCCCACCTGAAATTAAAGTCTCAGCCATTGTATAACCCTTTAGGTGACAGTGTTTCGAATTTATATATAGTTTCTTTATACAAAAGTCTACGCTTAACTTCCCCATCATCACTACCAACAACTATTTCTAATATTGTAGCGCTTAAACATTTATTATCACCATTGTGGCACATTAAATAATGCTGTGCCACAGGACTTTCCACTTTTTGTTTTTTAATACCCCTTAGGTATTCCTGCAACCTTGTTCTAAACATTTTCTTAGTTTCACCAATGTAGAACAGCTTGCGGGAACACCTTAATGCATACACCACACCTTTTGTAGTGCAGCTTCCACTAAAGCAAGGACTACATTTTATCCCATTAATATTGTCAAAGAAAGGCACAACATGCTGGCATACAGAACAGCCACCACAGGTCTGAATACCTCTCATATTGACCCTCATAAATAACTCCGGTTTAGGACACATAAAGTGGCTGTGAACTACTAAATCCATGATACTTCTCCCTCTTTTCAAAGATAAAGATGGCTTACTGGACAAAATATTTTTAATCTTTGATCCTTAGTTAAAAATCCCCAATA
Organism: Protopterus annectens; assembly: GCF_019279795.1. Lineage (NCBI taxonomy): Eukaryota > Metazoa > Chordata > Ceratodontiformes > Protopteridae > Protopterus > Protopterus annectens. The sequence goes on along the minus strand of NC_056746.1, from coordinate 1,432,412,828 downwards.
ATATCTAGCTATAACATAGATTTTCTTAGTATTAATGCTGAATGTAGTGACAAAATATATTTGTTTCATCTCTCTAGCATTTTATAACATGTATACTTACTAAAATTTTATTGTATTTTATCCCTGTGGTTATCTTGGCCTTGTATTAATGTGAATAATTTCTTCAGTGCCCCTTCAACATTAATTAACTTATGTAGCAAAGTAAATCCAATGGGACAGGTAAACGCTCAGGTTCACAGAAAAAAGTTTAAAATCAGTAAATGAAGCCAGGAACTGAGTGACAGTGAGGAAGTCAAACGATGCAAAAATTAATTAAAATCTCCACTTTTAATACAAAAATATAAGACAGGATAAGCGCTTTCGCAAGTAGCTTCATCAGATCCATACAAAAATCCAAGTGTTAATTGCATGCTTATATACTTGCAGATAATGACTCATACTCATGGTTAATTAGCAAATTACCAAGGTACTGCCCATCATTTTTAAAGATATAGATAATGTTTAAAATGATAGATAAAAATGAATATATAAAAGCTTCATAAAATGCATTGCTGAAAGATAAATAATGGCTAGGCATGAAATTACAAACATATTGATCAGAATATTGTGACTAACTGAATTATATTAAGAAACACAAAACTATGTATAAATTAAAAAGTAAATACATCTGTATATAATCAGCGTATAACAATTCATTTGACATTTCTACGTTGTTTTAGTTTTGGTCTTATAGAGGCTCTCTCATTCAGGCCAAAACCTTTGTCAGCCCTTAATGAAATAATCCATTGCATTTCCTTACTTTCTGTGTAGGTTCTGATATCACCTCCTCTTACATTAGGAGAAATAACTTCTAGCACCTTAAATAAAAAATAATGTTCATTGTTGTTTAATGTAATATGTTTGGCTAGAGCATTGTGCAATGTACCTCTCTTCATATGATAGATATGCTCCCTCATCCTATCTCTTAAGGGGCGATTAGTCTTGCCTACATAGAATGATGGGCAGGATTGACAAGTAGCCAAATAAACCACATCTGATGTCATACAGTTTGCATCTGCTTGTATCATAAATACTTTCTGTAAGTCTGGTTGAAAAAACTGAGTGTTACTGTCAATAAAATGGCAAAAATTACAATGCCCACATGGCTTCGTACAACCACCCTTATTATCACTTTTTATAGTTTTAGGGTAACAAAGTATCCTTTTTAAATTATTTATTCCTATAAAGGAAAGTGGGTGTCTCACCCACGATCCATTTTAAATCACTGTCAACATGTAAGATACCCCAATGTCTATTAATAACTTCCTTGATTTTGAAGTAGTCAGAAAAAAATTGTGTTGAAAATCTAATACTGTGGTTTTTACAGTTATTACCTAAAAGATTATCAGATTCCCTAGGACCAAAATAAGGTGCTGCTCTAGTGCAACGCAGTTCATATATATCATCCATATGATAATAAGGGTGGTTGTACGAAGCCATGTGGGCATTGTAATTTTTGCCATTTTATTGACAGTAACACTCAGTTTTTTCAACCAGACTTACAGAAACTATTTATGATACAAAATAAAGCAACAGCTACCATGCAGAGTCCAATAAACAGTGTTGCAACATCTTAATTCATATACTGCTTCATCAATCCACTGCTTACAGAATCCAGCAAACAGTCAATACGTATTGAATATAAAAAGTTCTTTATTATTGGTGCACTCACGAGGTTCTTATTCTGTAAGCAGCAGTGGACTGATGAAGCAGTATATGAATTGAAACGTTGCAACGCTGTTTATTGGACTCTGCATGATAGCTGTTGCTTTATTTTTCAATTTGTTAAGTACCGTTTCATTCCTTATACCTCCTTACTCTCCCTTCTTTACTAACTTCCTTACTGCTATCTAATTCTTTTCTCTGAATTTCTCTCTAAATATACCATAAGCCTGCTTTTTCTTTTACTTCATATTACGATTTCTATTTGTATTACACAAACTTACCTTTAATTTCTCTACAAACTTTCTAAAATTTTTCTAAATATTAAATGATTGTCGTATACCTTGAATTAAAAAGAGTCTGCAGGAGTGTAAAATCCACTAGTGACACAAAAACACTCCTGTAACTGACTCAAGCACCCAGAAGCACAAACCAGGCCAAAAGTTCACTCAGCAATTTAATGCAAAACAAGTGCAGCAAAGTCTTAAAATTTCACCAAACAGTTGTTGTAGTGGTACATAAATGGTACACAAAAACCGGGTTTTGAAAAAGTCTGTGACTAGATCAGACGAAAGCACTTACTTTAATTTCTGCATTGGATATTTATGCAATGGATGGTTTTACTTTACTGATTTTATGTACCACTACAACAACTGTTTGGTGGAATTTTAAGACTTTGCTGCACTTCTTTTCCATTAAATTTCTGAGTGAACTTTTGGCCTGGTTTGTGCTTCTGGGTGCTTGAGTCAGTAACAGGAGTGTTTTTGTGTTACTAGTATACCTTGAACTGATTTTTAACCAATGTTTTTATATTGTGTCTAATTTGTTATAATTATTTAAACTGCAAATGTTTTTGTTTTATATTTGAAGATTGTAAAATTATTGTTCTTAAAATGTTTTGTAATAATTTGGAGCTTTTCTCCCGGGCCTTCACTGAAAATGGGATTCTACCCAAACTGACTTTCCCGGTAATCAAACGTAAATAAATGGTCTAAAGGTCAGTCCCCTGCACTTTTTCCTATTAACCTGGTAAACTTGGGCATTCTGAGGTAGTGTAGCAACTGCCTCATGTACACAGAAAACCCTCTCCTCTTATTTCTCAACAGTCAGACCTATGAGATATGCGCTGATGTATCCAAATTGGAAGCCATGCACACTCAAGCCAAGACCGGAATAGCTGGTCAAGAGGAGAAGGTCAACACTTGCACCACACCACAGGCAACACATAGCCCTCCAGAACACCTACCATCACAGTTCTCACATAAAAACACAAACCACTCACCCACCTTCTTGGAGGCTCTCAACAGAAATCTACCCAAACAGCAGAGACCTCCAAGGCAGAAATGCACTCGACCACAACACAGCACAAACCACAAGACACCTAGCTCACCTACACAGTGTGCCCCTCAACCTAAGCCCCTAAGGCAAAACAGCTTGCCCAATACACTAATATGTGACTCGATAGTGAGGCACACTGATGTCCCACTCACTAGGTTAAATAAGGAGAAGGTAACAGTCAGCTAGAATCCAGAATCCGACACACACACACACACACACACACACACACACACACACACACACACACACACACACACACACACGTCACTCCACAGTAAGTACAAGTATGACTCTGTCACTGTCCATGTGGGTGTGAATGAACTCAGTTGCACCTCCCTGGACTACATGAAAAGAAACATGGAGGAGCTCTCGGATTACTTGGCCCAGCAGGTATGATCCTAGCCCCTGAGCAGCATTCTACCATCGCCCAGAATGATACTGCAGTACAAGCAGAAAATGATTGACTTCAACAATTGGCTAAGTTTCTGGTGTCATTCTAAGGGGATCCAGTATCTGTCTGCTTGGGATGACATGACTGACATCTTGATGCTTTGCCAGAGATGGCCTGCATCTGTCACCTCTGGGTTTCCGGATACTGGCTAATGCTCTTTCCACCCCTATAATGCCTTTTTTAGGTGATATTCCAAAGATCAAATTACCACCGGAACAGCTATAATGCAATCTGAGGGTCATGCTGCTCAATGCTAGAAGTCTAGATATCAAGATGCACTTGCTCAAAGCACTCCTCAAAACGGAGAACATCGACATTTGTGCTGTAACGGAGACCTGGTTTAAAGCAGCAGAAAGCATCCCAGTGTGCTACCTGGCTATAACTCTTTCCACGCCTTTCGACCCCAGAACATGGAGCAAAGCTCCAAAGGTGGTGGTGTCTCCATATTCATAAAGGATATGCACACCTCCAGACTAGTATCCCAGCGTAACGCATCTGAGATACTTCAGTACAACTAACATTGGGTAAGATGGCGATTCAGGTCATAGCCTGCTATAGGTCTCCAACCATGTCCCAAGACTCTCACTCCATGTTCCTAAGCACCCTGGAAACTATTAGGGTCCAACCCAACACTCTCATACTAGGTGACTTCAACTACCCCTGCATCAATTGGGAAAACTACTCATTCACTAATACACTGGCCCAGCACTTCCTGGAATTCATCAGTTCCAATGCCCTGGTAAGCTCATTCTTACCCCAACTAGAGGAAGCAACATCCTTGACCTGGTTATTACCAACATGGACAACCATTGCTCTACACCAGTAGCCAATTCCTCCCTAGTTAGATCCGACCACAAACTAATCACCATGGAAATTCATCTCACCCACACCCCCTGCAAAGGTAACCACCATGAAAAACTTCTCCAAAGCTGACTTTGGACCTAACAGAACCAATACGCTCTCCTCCAAAAAAAGGAAGCCAATCTGGTGGTCCCCTGCCATTAATAAACTCTACAACAGAAGGAAGAAACTGTTGCAGAAAAAGGTGAATTCCCAAGACTGGAAAAACTCCTTTATTAGCCTCGACAAAAAGTTGAGATCCCTCATCAAAACCTTTAAAGCCAATTATGAAGGCAGAATTGTCAGACACTAAAAACAACCACAAAGCCTTCTATAGTTATGTCAAGAATCTCCATGGCAATACCCAGGTTTGCTCAGAGTTACTGCACAATGGTACCTCCTATACTGAGCAAACAGATATTGCCAATATACTGGCTGACAGATTCAGTTTCAACGTTACCCCCCCCCCCCCCAAAGGACCAATCACAATACTGGAGGAATGCCAGTCACCCAGCATTACTGCAGCACAGGTTAAAGCTGCATTGTCCAAGGCCAAGAATATAGCTTCCATGGGGCCTGATAATATCCCTGGATGTGAACTACATGAACTACAAAGTGAACTGGTAACACACCTGTGTGCCCTGTTCAATCACAGCCAAACATCAGGCTTTGTCCCTACCGAATGGTACACTGCTACAGTCATCCCTATCCATAAAGTGGGGAGTGGCTGCAGACCCTGGGAATTATCATCCCATTAGCCTGATGCATCTGATATGTAAGGCTATGGAGCGCATCATCATGAATTTAATTAGCAAAGATATAGGGAATCTCCAAACTCTAGATCCCACGCAGTTTGGTTTTGTGAAAGGCAGATCATGCCTGCTCAACCTGGTTGACTTCTTAAGTCAGTCACCAGAGCTGTGGATGAGGGCAAGGCAGTTCATGTAGTCGACCTTGATCTGGCCAAGGCCTTTGATACCATTCCCCACTCAGGAATTATTGATAAACTCACCAAACTAGGCAGCAACCCATATATCACTAGGTGGGTTGCAAACTGACTCACAGATAGAACCAACAGATAGAAAGTAGTGGACTCCAAGTAAGACTGCCAACCAGTCATGAGTGGAGTCCCACAGGGATCAGTACTGGGTCCTCTCCTGTTTGGCATCTACTTCTCAGAAGTCCAGGCCGACATGGAGGGACTCTGGCTGACAAAGCTCACAGGAGACTACAAGCTGGGAGCCATTATTAACTCCCCAAGTGATATAGACATCCTACAGAAAGTCCTCCAATGACTGGTGTTGAAACCATGGCCTTAAGCTTAATGTCAAAAAATGTGTCGTTATCCACTTTGGGAAAAACTCAGTTCCCACTAATTACCACATCGATGGGAGCCCACTGAACAATGAAGGCATTATAAGAGATCTGGGGGCACAGGTTGACAGCAACCTCTCCTTCGACCACCACATTGCCACTGTGGTCAGAAAGTCCTTCTGTGTGGCACATCTCATTACCAAGGGTATTGCATCCAGGATGAAAGAAGTCATCATCTCGCTCTACTCTTCCCTCATTAGGCCAGTCATCAAGTATAATGCCCCATTTAGCATGTACCTGACTAGACACATGCAACAGCTGGAAAGACCACAAAAGTACCTGACAAAGAGGATCCTAGGCCTCAAACACATGTCCTATAAAGACAGATTAAAAAAAAATCCAGCTATTCTCTGTCTCGTATCATCTACTTAGAGGCGATTTCTGCTTGACTTACAAAGCCATGTCTTACCCAGCTCTGTTAGAAATGCTACATCTAAAGAAATCCCAATCCCTCCGCACCACACACTCCAGAGACCTCATCCTCATTACCACAATCAACAGAACATGCTGGAGAGACAGGTTCATAACCCAGAGACTGCCCATGCTATGGAATAGACTTGGCATACATGTCAAGCAGAGCACCTCACTGGGTCTCTTCAAGAGAAATCTTCATGAGTGGATGGTAAATAAGTTCACCCTGGGGATCACTTGATAGAGGCACTGGGAATTAACATCCGGTGGCACAATGCCAGGGCACTTCTACGGGCTAGGCTTGTAAAGGCTCCAGGGCCATTAGCCTAGTACACACCTATGAATCTATAAATAATGAAGGTAATGGGTATTGTATGCATGTATGTTATTAATGCACTTAAAGCTGTGTTTCTAAGACATGGAATATCTAATGTGGCTATCTTATTAAATCAATAGTGTGCAGAAATGGAATTCAAGTGATTTTTCAGACCTTTGAGAATTTCAAGTGACCTCTAGTCTGAATTATCCACAGTCTAGTATTTGAGAAGACAGTTTAGAAAATAAAAAATATCATAAAGAAAGCTCAGGTCATTAAAAGTCACTTTTTATGTAGATGTGTATCTAATTATATTGGAATATACAAATAATATATGCAAGAGTGTTCTGTATTGACAACTTAACTATTCCTGTGTAGATTAAAGAGTAAGATTACCTAATTCTGTCTTCTTATTTTAATTTGAAAAAAAAATATTTCAGTAAAAACAAAGAGAATTAAAGAAAACTTGCTTAAGATGCTATTATAACAAAAGAGCAATGCATTTATCTGTTTTAAAAAAGGAGGGGGATAGAAGGTGAGGTGTAGTAAATTGTTGCAGAAAATTACCCAGAAGGCATGGTTGTTAGAAAAGTGTGAGAAGCAAAGATATTTTATTTTACATACTAGAGAAATGGGAAGTAACTGAGATGAAATCAGAGACATTTGTATAAAATTAGTATATCCAAATCATTTGTGTCAAATACAAAGATTTTGTCCAGGAAGCCACCAACCAAAAGAAATATTAACAAGTTTTCAGAGAGATATCTATAAAGGTATCCTCAGAGATATTACAGAAGCAACACCAAATGAACCAGAAAGGGCTCATCTGAGTTTAGAAAGTCCTGAAGGGTACATACTTGTTACAGTTAACAGCACATCGGCATCATATTCAAATTATGTAAGGTTGTTAAGAAAGCCAACAAGCTACCGAGGCAGTTACAGAACTGATTCCCACAGTGAGAAACTTTTGCCATCTCATCAATCCACTGGGAGGGAGGTGGCGCTGGATCACCACTTGGGCAACATCTAGTTGGAGTACTAGGTGTTATAGCTATGCAGTACAGGCTTATGCAGTATGCACTGCCAGGGTGCAGATGAACAATTCAAGGGGATACTGTATGCATGGGCACTCCCCTCAGAAGCCAACACATAGTGGAGCTCACTGAGCTGTCATTGAGGAGGGGGTGCTCCACCTGAGGAGACGGTAGGTCACTCTGCAGGACCAGCAAAATGGTCTGCTCCAAGCTATCACACTATCACCACTGGAGGAATGGCTGTTCTGACCGTTTCCCAGGCAAACAAAAATGACTTCTAGTGCACTTGCCTAGCTTTGGAATGCCCAGCTCTTGCCCCAAACCACCATAATATGAATGCACTGATTGAGTGTGGGTAAGCCAAAAAAGTACAAAAAGAATTACTGAAAGGTCCCTGCATTTTGAAAGCAAAATATATTATGACACTTGACTTTTGGAAAAATTAAAATTATAAATGCACAATATTATGTAGTCATCATGCAGTAATGAGCAGTATACTTCTCTGTTATATCAGATGTCAGTATATTTTATCTGTATATTTGTTAAAGAATGTTATCTTATTAAGTACAGGGGAATTTACAAGACTGTGTGTATGTGGGTGTGTGTGCGTGGGTGTGTGTGCGGGCATGTGTGTCTGCATGTGCTTGTGTGTGTGTGTGTGTGTGTGTGTGTGTGTGTGCATGTGTCTGTGTGTACATGCATGCATGTGTGTGTTCATAGATTCATAGGTTGGTACTAGGCTATTGGCCCTAAGGCCTATACAAGCCTAGCCATAACAATTCCCTGGATATTTCTTCCCACAATATTTACTTCTCTGGACCCCTGTCTAGAAGGGCGACTAACATGATCCCCGGGGTGAATTTCCTAGCTCCCATCCAATCATCAAGGTTCCTTTTGAAGAGGGCCAAGGAGGCACTCTGCTTGACATGTATGGGCAGTCTATTCCAGAGTATGGGGAGCCCCTGGTTCAGGAACCTATCCCTCCAGCATGTTTTGTTCATTGTGATGACAAGGTTTAGATCCCTGGAGCGTGTGGCTCTGAGGGATTGGAATTTCTTTAAGTGGAGCATGTCCAGTGTGGGTTCTGTCAGGGTTTGACATGGCCTTGTATCTTAAGCAGAGATCGCCTCTGAGTAGATGATATGCCACAGAGTATAGATGGAGTTTTTTTAGACTGTCAGCATATGGCGTCTGCTTTAGGCCTGTGATTCTTTTAGTGAGGTATTTCAGTGGCCTTTTCAGCTGTATCAGATGTCTTGTGAGGTACATACCAAACGGGGCATTATACTCTATAATGGGTTTAATGAGGGATGAGTACAGTGGGACAATGACCTCCTTTTTTCTGGTTGAAAAGCCCTTATTGATGAGGTGTGCCACACAGAAGGATTTTCCTGACTGTTGTGGTGATGTAGTTATGGAAAGTGAGACCACTGTCCACCTGTGTCCCTAAGTCTCTCATCACACTTTCGATGTTTATTGTACTGCCACCTATGTGGTAATTCATGGGTACATGTTTTTTTCCAAAGGGGATAACTATACATTTCTTGGCATTAAGCTTGAGCCCATGGCTCTGGCACCAGGCATCTGTTTTTGTAAGGCCCTTTTGTAGAATATCCACATAATTTGGGGATTCAATAATGGCTCCCAGTTTGCAGTCATCTGTGAACTTTTTAGCCAGAATCCCTTAGTGTTGGCCTGTATTTCAGAAAAGTAGATGCCAAACAAGAGTGGTCCCAGGACTGAACCCTGAGGTACTCCACTTGTCACTTGTCTGGAGCTGGATTTGGAGTCGGATACTTTTACAGTGTGGGTTCTGTCAGTAAGCCAGTTGTTAACCCATCGAGTGACATAGGGATTTATGCCCAGCTTAGTAAGTTTATATATGATTCCAGAGTGGGGGATGATGTTGAAGGCCTTGGCAAGGTCCAGATAGGCTGTGTGGACTGCTTACCCTCGTCCACAACTCTGGAGACTGATTCGAAGAAGTCAATCAGGTTCAGGAGACAAGATCGGCCCTTCACAAACCCAAACTGGGTGGGGTCCAGTGTTTGAAAGTTGCCAATGACTTTGTTTATAAGTTCCATGATAATGCGTTCCATGCCCTTGCAGATCAGGCTCGTCAGACTGATGGGATGGTAGTTCCCGGGATCCAAGGTGGATCCTCCCTTGTGGAGTGGGATAACTGTAGCTGTGCGCCACTCAGTGGGCATGAAGCTTGAGGTGAGGCTATGATTAAACATGACACTTAGGTGAGGTGCCAGTTCATTTTGTAGTTCATGTAGTACACAGCCTGGGATGTCATCTGGTCCCATGGATGCTGTATTCTTAGCTTTGGAGAGTGCAGTTTCTACCTGTGTGGCCGTGATTACCAGAATTTGGCAATCTTTTGGTATTGAGATAGGTCCTTTAGGGGGTGAGAGGGTGGTGAAGTTGGCACTAAATTGATCTGCCAGGATATTGGCAATATCCTTGGGATCAGTATATTTAATGCCATTCTGTTGAAGCTCAGAGCAGTGCGTGTGTGTATCTGTATGTGCATATGTCTGTATCTCTAGCTTAGGCAAATCTTTAGAAAGTATATCACATGATATGATATTCTGTGTCACTGTACATTCTCAAAGACATGATGAGGAAGCTGGCATTCATGTTTACTAAGTTATTTTGCCATTTTTCAACTTTAACTTTTGGTTTGATAACAAAGGCAGGTAAATCTTGATATACTATTTAAGTTAAGCAGGAAGGCAAACCATATTTTACTTTTATTTGTTAAAGTTGATGAGTGTGAATTGTTTGCCTGCTGCTCGATTTAATGCAAATTTAGGGAGGAGGGACAACTGCCTAGGTGGCTTGTTTGTAAAATAAGGGGCCTACAGAAATATGAGCTAAATGCACAATTTGAAGAAAAATTGTTTTGTGTTCTTTAACTCTGTGACTGTTACTTTATCCATGTTTTTTTGCTGAATACATATCAAACACTTTCCCACCTCACCACTGCTTATATATGCTATTTGCATGCTTCAGTAACCTCAGTAGTGATCCTGTTTTTAATAGTTTCTTGCTTATTTTGAGATACAGCTTAGTGTTAAAGCATTATTACTAGAGTTTGCCGGCACATAGGGATCAAAAATGCTTATCTGGTAACTAGTAATTCTGGTGGTGCCAACTGGAACACATGGCTGAGGTTATACTAAGATGTAATACACCATTCTGCATCAATATTATATAAACAAGTTAGTAATCAGACAACTGCAAGAGTCATAGCATTGAGGGTTTTGAAGAGAAGGGTTCATAATGTTTAATATAGGCTAGATGTGTGGTGAGGTGAACAAGAATGTCAGGGCATGTAGGATGCAAGAGTCACTGGACAGGGAGTTGAGAAAGATCATTGGTATGAGAAATGGGGCATGAGGGCAGATAAAATTAGTATAAGGCAGAAAGATTACAAGGATGATCTCAGCCATAGCGGACATTGCAACAAGGAGTGTGGAAAAGCACAGACTTGTTAGGAGGAGGTAGGCTGAGGAAAGTAAGGGTAGATTTCATAGTGAGAGGAGGAAGCAGCAAAGTGTTGCCCACTAAAGAGAGAGAGAGAGTGCACAAGAAGGGTTTAATGGGTGATAGAAATGGAAAGCAACTGATATGAGGAACAGGTGTAATAAGAAGAGAAAGAGCCAGGAGCAGACATTAGCTGCAAGAACTGAGATGATCATTAGGTGGGGTGGGTGGGGAAAGTAGACTTCAGCTGGAAGGGGTTATGGGAAGGAGGCATGGGAAAGAATCAGGTGCATCACATGGAGAAAGACAATCATGTCTTGCAGGAACAGTGTGAAGGATGCAGTATTGAAAATAAAGTGTAGAAGGTTGAAAGTAGAAGGGTTAGTGAGATAGAAGTCCAACAGGTAGCACCCTCTCCTTTGTGCTAAAATATCAGAAGGCTGTGGGTTCTATTCTCTACCCAGGTATTCAGATAATAAAAGTCAGCAATAAGAAATTAAAGAAACATTTTTAAAAAATGAACAAATAAACATAACTGACAAAAATACTGTAAAGGTATAAAAAGAAACTGGATATAAATTCACCCACTACACCCTTTTTGGCCAAAGCCACAATTTAGTTTTATATTAAAAAAAATCTTTTGTATCCCACTGCTTATTAAATAGAATTTCCTTCCTTTTTTCCATGCATTCTTTGCAAATGTACTAAAGACAGACTGTCAGGATTCTATTAACCTGTTAAATGGCAGGGATGCCCAAGTTAGCAAACTTTACCATGTAATATCACATATGCATAAATTTCTGTAAACCACTAAAGAAGACAGACTCATGTGGCTTTAATACAGAACTCTTGCACTTTTTTCTAATTCTAAAAAACATGTTGCATATTCTCCAAACTTGACATGTATTGCATCACTCTCCTGTTTGTACTGTATGGAGCATTTTCCAGACAGATTATTAAAAGGTGACCCCCTGAGGATTCAGAAACAACACATAAATGACTGCAGCCAAGCCAGCACTATGAATATTTCATATGGACAAGCCTCAATGCTTATTACCTATTCATGCACCCATTGTGCATGACAATAGCTCTTTGCCATGGCTGTAGCACAGACCCACACTAATCGAACTAGATTAAAGGATGAGAATATGAGGTAAACTTTGTAAGTGCACCAGCACCTCTAGTAGTATTCATCAGTGCATGTACAGAGAGGTGGGAAAATGATGTTGACAAAGTTGATGAAATGTACATCAATATAAATGCAGAGAAATGTTCTTTGAAGGAGAAAATGTCAAGGCTAGCTAAGGGATGAGTAGTGGTTTCACTATAGCAATAGTAACCACAGAGAGGGACAAAAGATTGCAAAGGGAGCTACCCACTAAGGTTGAAAACCACAACAGAGAAGATGGTGTGACTATACTCAGATATAGAATAATGTGAAACTTAAGACAGGAGAGGTATTATACAGAGAAGTAACATGATGTACCAACCTGCACCACTTCTGTCAACATCTGACTGCTAGCAGTGGACCTGTACTATAATGTGAATGCCATTAAAAATGAAAATATGATACCCTCATGGGAGTAACCCATCAGTTCAGTCCACATGAAACTATATTCCATGTTTCCTAGCATGGGAGCTGCAGAAGCAATTAGACTAAAAAGGCTTGTAAAACACATATCAGGAAAATGTAACACATTAGCAGACTGATAACAATAAAAGAAAAACAGACCTTAAGGAATTTGAGCCCATACCTTTCCAAGTGATATTCACTACATTAGTGCATTAGCGATGGGAGCCACCGAAGCAATCAGGCTAAAAGGGGTCATGGAACACACATATGAAGGAAATGTAGCCACTTGCAATATGGAGTATCCCTGGTGTCTAGTGTTATCCATCTTCTGAGTTATTTCTGGTGTCTAATAATTCTCCCTATCCCCATTATGTTTATGTGCCAAAAGAGTTCTCCCTGGTGTCAAGCTCCCCCAACCCAAGCTGTGTTTAATTGCTTTTCATGTGCGTTATTCAGAGTAAACCCCTGACCCTGTGTACTGTAAGGCATGTTAGCTACACAGTTATCCCAGGTGGGTAGTGATACTCTCTGATCCAATGTTGCAGGATCTACGTGTTAGTCTAGGGGTACAATGAAACATGACAGCCTGTCCAACCTTCCGCCATACATACACGCATTCATTTTGCACACAGACACACACAAACACTCAAAACAGCCCCCTCCCATATAATTGTATTTGCATACTCGCTCATTCCTATGCAAACACACACACAAACAAAATAGCCCCCCTCCCTACATGACTGTACTCACAGACACACTCATTCATATATACACTCACATACACACACACACACACACACACACACACACACCCTTCCCTAACTTGCCCCCGCACTAATTTCCCTATTGCTATCTCTCACGCAGCAGTTCCTCACATACCATCATGCACACATGCCCTAATACCACCTTACCACTAAAATTCCCAGCACTTACTTTGGCCATGTTCAGTACCATTATCAGCCAGTTTTGGCCATGCTGCTTTAGAGAGCCGAGTGATTCTCTGAATCATTTGGCTTTGTAACTGCATTACCATAGGTGGTTTCAAGGGAGAGCACACGCCTCACCTGCAGACTGCCTTATTGGGATGCAAATGGAGGCAGCTCACAACAGTGCTGCATGTCTTTTTGTAAAAGCAATGTGGCAGGACTGTGTCTGAATTCTGAAAAGTTTCCATGAGTTGTACATCTCCTGTACACCTTGCAGTAACTTTTATAAATTCAACCCAAAATGTCAGATGCAGTGTATTGTTAAACTATCAGACATACCAGAAAGATATAATGTAAGATTGTCTACTCTGTACGGGGCATTTGGCTTGACAATGCAGAAATGTATCTTTTTACTCAATAACCTTTTCCTAAACCTCTTCATATGTGCTCACATTCATACTGCTGTGGTGAGTTAGACTGTAATTATACCCCCCCCCCGATTTAGATTCTGCACCTTGTGAACTGTACGTATGTCATATAAGAAGTGAGCAGTGGAGTGAGAGCTTCAAGGAACTGCTCTGGGAGCACTAAATAGCTCACACAGGCAGGCAGAATGCCACCATGGCTACATTGATGGCTGCAATGAAGTACAACACTGTAATGAATAAAGCAAAGGGAGTGTTGTTTTGCAGAACAGAAGAGAGCTGAAGATTTGTGTAGGCAGCTCTCCTAGAACAAATGTGCACTTATTTTCACATACAGCAATGTTCGACTAGCTAAAGATGCATAGTTATTAAGGTCCAGTGGTGCATTCCTCCAGAAAACAGAGGTATATGCTATTTTTCCAATACAGTTTCTTTTCATAAATGCACATTTAAGAGAAAGTGTTTTGTGCCTTAAAATAGTGCCATACAACTAATTCAGGCAAATGACTCTGACAAGAATGTCTCCAAAATATACTGCTAAACAATTCAGTTCTCCAGGGCCTCATATCACATAAAAAAGACAGAAAATAGGAAACAAATCATCAAGCAAATTATGTAATTTTCTTATATGTGTCTTAGAGTTTCTAGATGATCATAAATATTTTCTTTACAGGCACTGTATCATCATCATCCTCTGACTGCAAGGCAAGGACCTGCCTAAAGCAAAATCTGCTTTCTAACTATGACAAAAACTTTTCCCCAGAAACTGCAGATGAGAACTTCTACTTAAATCTGACAAAACTGGATGTTATCAATTTGAATGTGGTAAGTGACCCTCACTATAATAGTTCAATAGTAGCATATTGCATGGATCTATGCAGAAGTAGGAATATATTTCCCAACTTACATGTTTTAAAAAGATGTATGAAGGGCAGGACCTGGGCAGGAGCTAGCAGACTGCTCAGGACCAGAAGGAGAAGACTTCTAATATATGCAGATAACATTTTGTTCCTGGCAGATTTGAAATTCACAAATGCTTGCCACCAATGGCACTGCTGCATATATAAATGGACCAGATAATCCATTTAAGCGATTACACTTATTATGATAAAAGTGTAGTAACTGCTAACTCATATTTGCATTATGTAATCTATCCTGTGTTCTATGGCTGCCTTGGCAAAACTCAGCTAAAAGGTAAACAGTATCACAGAGATATGAGGGCCACATCCTTATGCTGCTTGAAGTAGTGTAGAAAATATTATTAATGCTGGAACTCAGACAATAAAGCACAGATGGGGGATACTAAATAAGACTACAGAGAAACATTTTAGAATCCAAATATTCTCATGTGTTTTTCTATTCTCTTTTTTCCTTTTTGTTCATTTCTGTACTTTGAGGAAACAGGCTGAAAAAATTGCCTTATATTGTTGGATATTTGCATACCATTATTCTCTTGATGATAGAGAATAAATCAAAATTCCAGGTGTTTTGCTAACATTCTGAAATACATTTATGAAACTTTCCTTAATAAAGTAACAGTAGTTTACCTTGAGTGGTGGAACTCACTCCTACTTAACCAGCTGTCAGAAAATGTAAACTGGCACTGTGTCTACACAGCTTTATACCCTCCACCTCCCTGACCTCATCACTATAGCAGAATCTTTGTTCAAAACCACTGATTCTTCCATCAACCACTTCTTCCCTGGCAATAGTTGTTATCTTGATGGGAAACCTGGTTCTAGACCTGGCAGTGGAACACTACTGCTTTTTAAATCTGATTTATATGTCCAAGTCTTGGCAACACTACCTCAGACTGTCTTCATAAATGGCTACTTCTTAAAGTGCCCTCCCTTAACAACTTTCCTATTTTTGTTGCTGACACATACCTTTCTCTTCCTCTTGTCTCCTTAGCCAAATTCTAAAATTTTCTGCTTAAAATTACCTCCTCAGTAAAAAAAATCTCAAACTTCATCCCACTACAGGCTTCAGTCTCAGCCTTCTTGGCCCTAATCAGAAAAATATCATGGAAATCCTTAGTACAGCCACAATAACACTCAAAAGTGTAAAACTGCAAAATATAAAAATAAACCACAATGCAGTAAAATAATTCCTAAGAATGCTACTCAAACAAGTATAATATGTATGGTTTAGCACTTTCATCTTTATTTTGACTTCATCAGAACCAGTGCAGCTTTACAAGTGAAAGCTTTATAATACCTGCAAAATAGTCACATGGTCATTTATAAGAACTTTTTTAAAGCAACAGGTGCCAAAAAACAACCGTGATTAAAATAACAAAATAAAATACATTAAGAGAAAAAATAAATTAAAACATCAATTCTAACACTTGAAATTTTATTTTGCCCAAAACATATCTATGTGATTCATAAATCTCATTTGGTAATTTTGCCATGTTTAGCTTGAGTATACACCCTAAATTAACATTACCGTTCAAGCCTGATGGTCAACATGCATTCAGCTTCAGTTGCAATTTTAATTCCAAGGCTTCCAGTTTCCTTTGCCAATCACCACCTCTTTCATAGATCAATACTCTTATCAATAAGTAAGAATTCAAAACATTTAAGCTTCACAACTGATTGCATGTCTACTTAAAGCACTTGCCATGTTCTTCTTGTGAGCACTGTAGTGATGTTGATAATATGTACCCTAAGGCACTTCTCAGTCTTTCCTATATAAAATGCAGGACAACTGGAGCAAAATGCTAAATAAACAACCATTTTATTCCACAAACCACATTAATTCCAAGTCTCATTATTTGACTTACAACTTCTTTGCTGCCCTCATAGTTAACATTAATGTATGTACACTGGGCACAACATCAATATTTTTTGTAACCATTCTATCTAGTTCATCCAAAGCATCGGACCTCACATGACAGGACATTTTCATACTTCCATATTTTTCCTTTACATTATTAGCTCTACTATAAAATATTCAGTTTTTCACCCACTATAGAACTGGATGTATTAAAAAATGGTAAATGGCCAATGTTTTTTAATAATACCTCTCAAACTAGTTGAATCAACAATTATTAAACCTGTCCATTACTTTATTGTTACTCTAACCCTCAGAAGTAGATTTTTTATTATTTAACAAGAGGGCATAATTAGTTCCCCACAATTTCACTGTTTCTTCTATGATAGAGTTCAATAATGCATTAGGATATCCAAGCTCTCTTTACATATTATTAATAAATTTCAGCTTCTTTATTAATTTGATTTCATCAGATGAAATCCTAAATGGTCTACTCAGTTGGCCTTTAACTAAGCTTTTCTTCTGAAAATAAAGGTTGAATCTATCAAAATGTAAATATGAATTGTTAAGGGTTGGTTTACAGTACATTTTAGTCTGAAAACAATTATTAGTCATGTCCTTATACAAGTAAAATATCTACAAAGTTAATTCCCATGTAAGATGAAGAATGTGTAAAAAGACTAAAATGTAATAATGATTAATAGGGTCTATGTCAGATAAACGAAAACGCAATCTCTCGAACGTTCATGTTAGCGAATAATCATAACATTGAAATTTGTATTGTTGGAGGCTGTGCCCCCACCCCCCGCTAAATATATATTCCTACTCCGAGGTAACACTACAGTGAGGAAAGTGCAAATATCCCACTCTTCGCTGTACTGCAATCCCAAAATACCACTTCTGATGTTATGATTATTCACTCATATGAGCATTTGAGAGATTGCGTTTTCATTTATCTAAAGTAGACCCTATTAATAGACATAATAAATTCATTAAGTTCATCCATCTCCATGTCCCACAAAATGACTGTATCATCCAAGAAACAGAAATATGCCCTTAATTTTGTGGAAATCCTTAATATATACATACTTACACATTTTTCAAGCATGTGCAATAATACTCTTCTAGCCTGCCAATTTGCCAAAGCTGTTGTTTTCATATATGCCCAGGTTGTCTTTAAAAATATCTAAACTAGTTTAATGTAATTTGGTAGTCTGTTCCATGTATCAGCTGCTCTGTCAGAGACCCAATTAGTACAATTCTCATTCCTGTAGACTCTTCTACATAGGTTGTCTGATGGTTCTCTACTACTTTTTGATAACCCCAAACATTCTCAGAGGTAACAGTCTCTAAATGCCCTATATATCTGAATAAGGTCTCCTCTTAAATATCTATATGAGATACTTTCCAAGTTCAGATATTTTAGTCTTTCATAACAACTTAAATTTCCACATCCGTGGATGCCCTTCATATATCTCCACTGCACTCATTCCAGTTTACTCATGCTTGTTTTCTTACAAGGTTTCCATATTGATATTCAGTATTCAAGTTTGTCTAATATAACTAACAAACAATGATTTCATAATTTTTGATTGCCTAGACTTTATAAATCTTTATATACCACCTATAGTTCTATAACTATCATTAATCAAATGGTTGATATGATTAGAAAAACTCCGTTGGAACTACCCATTGTTTACCAAGAAGGTCCGACTGGGTTATACGCATTTTCAGCAGATGCCCGGGGAGAAAGGCTCCATTTGCTTACACTGCATTATACTAAGTTCCAGTCAAACACAGCATAGCTACATTTCTATTTAAATTTATGCACAAACCGTAGTTACATTTATAAATGCTAAGATTTTATAGAGGTGGAAGTTACTAAAGAGAAATCACACGTGCAACATAGTGGATTGTAGAGGCAGCAGTTTAATATAAAACCTATATTTCTATAACTATCTTTAACTATTTGGTTGATATGATTAGAAAAACTCATATCTGAATCTACCCATATACCCAGGTCCTTAAATAAATCAACAGTTTCAATCACAGTGGGCTGCATTGTTTTCACCTTTCACACAAATCTTATATGCTTAGTTTTTGACACATTTATCAGCATATTATTCTCCACTGCTCAAATGGTCAATTCAGTAAAGTTCTTTTGTATACATGCCATTTCTGTAACACATGTAATCAGTTTATTCATTTTCAATTCAACTTCATACAGACTGTAGAGCACCTTGTATGAAAAATGAAAGATAAAAGCTAAACAAGTATGGGACTTAGGATAGAGCCCTGTGGGACACCCAATTGGTGTATGATACTGGCCATGTCTTATTTGTAGGCCATACAGCTATCCATCTTATTAAGAGTACAACAATACCTAATTGTTCTAATTTATTGGTCAGTATTTTGTGTATGACCCTGTCAAAATGCTGAAGTTAAATCAATGCAAATTACATCACAGCACATTTTTCATTCCTAGCTGTTATTGTACAGTTATAGAACATCATGTTATAGGTGGTAACACATCTATTTTCAGCATATGCATGCTGATGTATGGGTTCAATTCCCAATCTTTCCAGTTCTGACAATAATTTATCTAATATAACTTTCTCCATTATTTTTCCACAACATGAAAGTAAACTTATAGGCCTGTATGACTCTGGGTTTGTCCTACTTTCCTTTCTCTTAAAGACAGGTTTAACAACTGCATGTCTCCAATTATGAGGAATCTCTCCATATTTATATGACCTAGTAAATAACAAATATAATGGCACTGTAAGTTCATGCCAAAGTGTTCTCAGGTCATTATTACTAATTCTCTCTCTGTCCTGTGCTTTGTTTGGATCCATTTTGCATAATTCTTTTTCAATATAATCTAATTTGATTTCAGTGTCTGAAGTTACCTGGATGTTTATAGGACAATCTGTTACTCCCTTGTGCAGCCAAACTGCTTTGCATAAGTTTTTTGTAAATGGATCTGTAATCTGTGTGCCTGAGAATAAATTTTAGAATCTACATACAGTTTATTGATTTATATTTCTTTACTCCTACCACATCTTATGTAGTATTAAAATCCCTGTAGGTCATCAGCATTTGACTTTGGTCAATACACTCCAACAATTCTTATATGGTCCAGAATTGTATTTATTGTCACAGTTAAACAATCTACAGTATTGGTGTTATCACTGAACATATCATAACAACAGATCTCAAAGCAATCTTTAATCCCTATCATAACACCTCCACCTGATCTTTTCTTAGAATGCCTGTTACACTAAAAAACGTATACCCTGACAGAAACGTTTCCAGTCATTGTTCTTTAACCCATGTTTCACAAACAATAACAATATCAATCTTATGGGAATGTAGGACATTTTCCACTAAAAAACTTCATTATTAATGCTCCTAGTGTTAACAACCATCAGAGATGCATCAAATGTTGCTATCTAGGAACTGTTAAATTTTCAACCTGGCAAAAATACTGCCCTATGTTTGTCAAATATTTAAGGAATAACCAACAACGTGGTGTGGTATATTGAAGAACTACCCGTGGCTGGCATGGATTAATCATGAGAGCGAAGCCTGAATAATTAAATAAAGCCAACCGTGGATAAATTTTAATATACCACAACTATGGAGTCGGTTATTGCTATTATACAATGACATTATTTAAGAAAAAATACTTACTTTTCTTAAATAATGTCTTTGTATAATGGCTCATTACTGTTCTTCTGCCAGTGGTGGTATACTGCTTCCTTGTGTTGATGTACTGCACATGCATATGGGACTTGCATTCCTATGCATACCAAGTACATCAATGCTTTGAAATGGAAGCAATGGAGAAAAAGTCTCCGTTGCTCTGTTTTTTTTTCTTTTTTCTTTTTTTTATTTATTTAAAAAAAAAAGTTTTGGGCACTTTATACCAGCGGAAAAAAAGTTTGGGTGACCGGACCTTTTTCTGATTTACAACGGGCACACTGGCCAATTAGCATGCACGTTTTGGAACATTAATGGGGGGTCATTGTATAATGCAAAATATCTGCTGCAAAATTGCTGTTCTCTGATCTTGACAAATGCATGCCAGCCTTTCTAAACACATGTGCCCAAAATAAGGCTTGGATGCTCTACACATTTCTATTTTTTAAAATGGGATTTTTTTCATGTAGATATCTGCCCAGAAAATCTTTTCATTAACATTGACCTGACTCTTTCTTATATACATGATTTGAGAAAAATATGTCCTAACACCTGTACAAGCAGTGCCATCTAAGAGGGCTTTAAATCCTCTACTAACAGACCGAGTCCTTGTGGATGAGGTCATTTGTACCAACATGAATAAATACAGATCCATACTTCCTTAGCATTAAGGCATTCTAAGGTCTTTCTCATATTTTGCTCCTGTCAAGCATAACACTGTTCAATGTTCGTTATCTTCTCTGCAATGTAAGTATCAGTTCCTCTAATAACTGAATCTCCAATTACAAGAATATCATTTTTCTGATCAGATCTGAAGAATTTTTCTAATTCATCAATATCTGCTCTATCAGTTGTTAGAAAGAATGATCATCATCACCATTAGTCTTATTATTCCCACTTTTTATTGGTTATTATATTTGTAAGCATACATATCCAATTGGCTTTGTACATCCACAGCTTGAGCCATATTGTCAACTTCTGTCTTTCTCCTCTTTTTTTCTCATAGTAATGTTCTTCAGTCTTTCCATGTTCAAATTTGACTTCTTCCTTTTCACCTGAAACTTCACTCTTTTTTTTCTACCTTCTCTTTTGGAAAAATGATGCATTTTTCTGTAGCCGGAAGGTTTTCTGGTGGAAAAATGTTATCATTCACTGTACTCTGCGTGTTACATAAAACAGTATCCTTTTTAGTATGTATTCTTTTTGCTTTATAAACATGAAACAGTTTATTTTCCATTATTTGTTGTGAACTTCCTTCCTTTCTTTCTTTTTTAATTTTCTTCTGTATGCTCTGAATCCTCAGAATGCTGAATACTTGTATTTGGAATTCAACAATTATCAGTGATATTATCTTGTCATTTGGGGGTGAATGATCTTAACTGACAATAGACACTTCCTATCCTAAATATGTTCTATTTGATCTTTGCCTAACATTGTTTAGTTCATCAGTCCCATCATTAATATATGTAAAAACAGTTCTCCAAGCTGTGCCAGTTACACAAGTGCAATCATTATCAGTAAGTCTAGATTTACTACTAATAATAAGCAAATCATCTAGCTTTTGACATGAGGAACACAGATCACCAGTGTTATCCGTTGTTACTTTTAAATATGCATAGCATTTATTACACTGTACAAGATACTTGTGCCTCAACAGATAATTAATCATACTCTTTTAAAGAAATCCATTTTTACCTGCAAATGAATAAAGAATTCTTAAAGAAAAAGGTAATCAAAATCTGTTTCCACAGAATTCACATAGATTTAAAATCATCTATCACAAAAATCATGCAATTACTCAGAGCTTCCTTGTACCTGGCTTGGACTCCTGTGGCTACAAAGGGTCTATGTTGCTTGCTCGAAATCCCAAAATCTTGAACAAGTAACATTGACGCCCATAAGAGTGAAACTGCATTATTGCAAAAGTTGGTTTTCCGAACCGGCAAAAAACAAAAGAAATACTGATAAAATCAGTATTTTACAGGGGGGCAAGCCTCCCTGCACCCCCCACACCCATCTTACTTAAATATATCAACTCTGAGATCGCACTACAGTGCAGTAACAGGAAATAGTCCCATTACGCGCTGTATGCAGATCTCCATGCAGTTCAGTCGAGCTTTCACAAACTTGATCATATGGGGTCGGCCATATGAAGTTCGAGATTGTGGGAATTCAACCATTTGCAGTATACCCAGCTACAAGACTTGGATTGCTTCTAAAACCATCACAAGGCTGATTTAAGTGTATTTTTTTTGTTTGTGCACTTGCTTTGTTTCAGTGCTATTTAACACTTCTGTGCCGCATTTATTAATTTGGTTGACTTTATCATTATTTTTCAGTCTGCACTTGTTAAAGAAGCTCCATCTGTTTGTTACAGTACTGCTCTTAGGTTGTTTTAACACTATTTTGATATTTCCTAACCTCCTGTGATACTGCAAAAGTTGTTCTGAATTTGCCAAAGTTTTCCTGAGTATGCCAAAATATTTCTAAGTTTTGCAAAGTTTTTGCATGTTGTGAACATTTCCCAGGGTAGTGAACTTATTTCCAAGGATTCCTGATATTGTATGAATTTTGACTTCTGTTATAAAGCATTTGTTACTGCACTTGAGCTCAAAACCAGTTTGTTTTACATTAGAAGGGTTCTTTTGCACTCTGGCGTGAGCAGAGAGCTAAGTTCAACCCATCCAAGGTAGAAACTACTGGTCAATAGCTTATTGTGTTTTTATCTAATTGGCCTGAGGGTTTAACCTTATAAAAGTATTTCATCTTGCTGGTATAAAGCGATGCACAAATGCGGATGTTCTTTGTGTTTCACTGTTGCAGTCATTACATTTGGGTAATCCTGCTGGCAGGTTGCCCTCAGCCGGCCTGAATTCCAAAGTTTTGGGTCCTGCGTCGGCTGCTGTCACCCCTTCCATGACGTCAGGTTGTCAGGGGTATAAAAGAAGCAGCCAATGCCATTTTCTT
Source organism: Protopterus annectens (assembly GCF_019279795.1). Lineage (NCBI taxonomy): Eukaryota > Metazoa > Chordata > Ceratodontiformes > Protopteridae > Protopterus > Protopterus annectens. Next base: position 1,432,389,500 of record NC_056746.1, on the reverse strand, counting down.
CAGTCTTTCTTGCCGCATGGTGCCCAAAGCAGAAGCAGTTCGCAAGTGCCGGTCGACTGACTCCTGAGATTTTCGTGTTTGAGTTTCAGATCCAAAGTCTTCAATAAAGCTAAGTACCCCATTGGAGAAACTTTTTTCTTGCTCCAGACCGATGTCAGAAAAAGTTAATAATTGTATTTCTTGTGGAAAGCAAATACCTCATAATGATTTTCATTTTTACTGCATTCCTTGCCTAGGCCCTGATCATGTTTCTTTTTCTCGGTTTTGTGCTAGATTTAACCGATGCACTACTGAGCGCCGGTATAATTTTGCTTCAAAGTTTTTTTGGTAGCCAGTTTAATTATCCTGAAATGTCATCGGATAGCCATCCAACGACCGGAGCTTACAAAAAACGCAAAGAAAAGGATTGAGAAAAACAACTGAGGCCCAAAACTGACGACGAAGCTTCTCCTAAGCCAGTCGCCGGTTCTCAGTGAGGTGCTTTTGCAGCCCCTGACACCCGCTACTTTAGAGTCGCAGGCCACTATCGACTCCCACATGGAGTCAGCCATGCAGCTGGATACTCAAGGTATTGGAGCCTCAGATACTAGTCCCTCAGATGGGTCCAGAGTCGCTGAGCAGGTACCGGCTTCTGAGGGTGTATTCAGACCTAAACATCTTTACATTAAAATGACAAGGATTTTACTCAAGACTGTTCTTGGTACCCAGAAAGGACAAGGCCTGGAGGCTGATACTGGACCTGTCTGTTCTGAACACATTCCTGGATATTCCAAAATTCAAAATGATGACTTTGCGGCAGCTTCTGCCCATGCTGGGCAAGAATGCTTGGCTTGTGACTTTAGACCTAAAAGAGGTATACCTGCATGTTTCAATCAGACAATCATGCAGAAGATACCTCAGATTCAAGGATGGTTCAATGCATTACCAATTCTCTGCACTGCCATTTGGCTTATCTACTGTGCCCAGGGTCTTCACAAAGTGCATGGCACCAGTAATTGCATTCTGCAGACAAAGAGGAATACAAATATATCCTTACTTGGATGACTGTCTAATTCAAGCAGAGAACAAGGACATTCTTCTTCAACATCTGGCGTTTGTGAAAAGACTTCTAACATGCCTAGGGTACACTGTCAACAAAAATAAATCAAAACTAGTACCCCCTCAAGAGATAATATTCCTGGGTGCAAGCTTAAGTACAACTGCCTAGATGGCTTATCTCATGCCAGACAAAGACAACTGACTACCTATTTCAAAATGTTGGCAACAAAGGCCCAGTTATCTGCAAGAAAAATTCTGCAGGCTTTGAGCTTCATGGCATCCTACACCCTACTAATTCCATATGCAAGACTGCATATGAGGAAACTTCAATGGTACCTAAAAAGTGTTTGGACTCAACATTGCCACAGCCTGGAAACGATCATTACTCTTATTCCCTGCCTGCAACAGGAGTTTCGATGGTGGGCAAAGGCTTGTCACCAGAACAAGGGACAGCCATTCACATTACCCCCAGCCAGGCAGACACTAACAATGGATGCATCAGATTATGCCTGGGGGGCCCACATGGCAGGAAGATGCATTCAGGGGACATGGTCCTCAAATCAGATGCATCGACATATCAATCATAAAGGAGATGCTAGCTGTTCAAAATGCCCTGACAGCCTTCAAGGACCTACTTGATCCAGGACAACTACTGATAAAGACAGCCAGCACCACGGTCATGTGGTATATAAACAAGCAGGGGGGCACACATTCTTACCCCCTTACAAGACTAGCCATGACCTTGTGGGACTTACCAAATACATCTGCAGGCACAATTCCTGCCAGGAAAGGAAAATACTCTGGCAGACGAACTAAGCAGAAACCTCATGGATCCCCACGAGTGGAAGCTGGATCCGCAAGTCTTCAGCATGATAACAAGGAAATGGGGATGCCCGGACATAGATCTTTTTGCCTCCCCTCACAATTACCAACTAAAAAGATTCTGCACAAGAACGTATCGCAGACAAGCATGGAAAGTGGACGCCCTATCTTTCAGCTGGGAAAACCTTTCAGTATATGCCTTTCTCCCACTGCCTCTCCTCCCCAAGGTACTCCTAAAGGTCAGACAGGAGAAGCCAAAGATACTAATTGCCCCAGACTGGGCACACCAGTACTGGTATGCAATCCTAAGGAACTTGTCTCTATACCCAGCTTGGACTTTACCTCAAATACCTCGTCTACTGTCCCAGCAAAACAATCAGATCCTGCACAGCCAACTCAGGACATTAAACTTGGCAGCATGGCGGATAATGTAGTCATACAAAAAAACACTCCTCAGTAAAGCTGTGATGGATGTCATTCTGGAAGCCAGAAGGCCTAGCACTAGAAAGTCTTATGCTGGAAAATGGAAGAGATTTTGTGCTTGGAACCAGGCACAAGGAACTGATAAAGCTGTTCCAAATATTCCTCAGAGTTTGCAATACTTAACTGAGATGCTGGACAAAGGGCTATCTTTTTCATCAATTAAAATTCATGCCTCTGCCATTTCAGCTCATTACAATACAGAGCCACCACTTTTTTCTCATCCTTTATTAAAGCAGTACCACAGAGCAGCCAAAATATAAGGCCTCCAAGGAGATTACCAATACCTGCATGGGACCTCAACTATGTCTTGGAAAAACTCACCCTGCCTCCTTTTGAGCCAGCTGCTACTGCTGATATAAAGTTTTTATTTATTTATTTATTCCAGTTTGATTACTGGGGAGGTCCACTGAGCTAGGGGGGCCGTTTTCAGTGGAGGCCCGGGAAGAAAAGCTCCATAGAACAAAGTTTATTGACATAAACATTCTTCAAAGATAGTTTAAAATCAATACAATTTCAATTTAGTTCATGAGATAAATGAGAATATAGCATAATAGCTAGATTTTACTATTTAGTTATGAGTACGAATTAGCAATTGAGAGTGAGGTTAGGAAGGTAAGAAGGTTAGCCAGGAGTGAGGTTAGGAAGGTAAGAAGGTTAGCCAGGAGTGAGGTTAGGAAGGTAAGAAGGTTAGCCAGGAGTGAGGTTAGGAAGGTAAGAAGGTTAGCCAGGAGTGAGGTTAGGAAGGTAAGAAGGTTAGCCAGGAGTGAGGTTAGGAAGGTAAGAAGGTTAGCCAGGAGTGAGGTTAGGAAGGTAAGAAGGTTAGCCAGGAGTGAGGTTAGGAAGGTAAGAAGGTTAGCCAGGAGTGAGGTTAGGAAGGTAAGAATGTTAGCCAGGAGTGAGGTTAGGAAGGTAAGAAGGTTAGCCAGGAGTGAGGTTAGGAAGGTAAGAAGGTTAGCCAGGAGTGAAGGGGGAGGAAAGTTTGAGAGGTATGGGTGGAAGAGTGCAGTTGCATTTCCTGTTTAGGTAGAGGTAGGAATGAAGTTGAGATTTGAAGTTATTATGGTTGTTACAGGTCCTTGGATAGGAGGGCAGAGCATTCCATTGTTTTGCTAGGGTAAAGGATAAGAGAAGCTGACCAGCTGGGTGCTTGGGTTTATGAATGGTGATCAGGTTTTGGTGAGAAGATCTAAGGGGTCTGAGGGGGGAATATGGTTGTAGTATATTGGATAGTGCAGGGCAGTTAAGAGGGTTGGAACAATAATTTGTGTGCTGTGGTTAATTGGTGAAAGTCTAGTAGGTTGGGGAGTTCAAGCCAGTTTATAGAGTGAAGGGAGATGCAATGATGAGAGGAGGATTTGGTACTGGTGGCAAATCCGGAGATTTTGTTGTAGCATACTTCCGTTTGGAGGTAAGTGTGGAAGATAAATTAGTGAGCAGGGGAGTGCCATACATAAGAGATGGAAGCAGATAGGTAGAGGCGAGAGTCTGGAGGAAGGAGAGAGGAAGTGGTTGTTTCTATAAAGTAGGCCAAGCTTTGTGAGTTTTTTTGATGTTTAGCTGGATATGGGAGTTAAATTTTAGTTGATTGTCAATTGTGACACTGAGAAGTTTGGCAGAGGGTACGATCTCGATAGGGGAGTTAAGGCTGGTAATATGAAGAGAGTTTTCATCAAGAGGGGAGGATTTTGAGGGGGAGAATAGAAGGATCTTAGTTTTATTGGCATTAAGAGAGAGATGATTTCGGAGCATCCAGTTTTCAGTGGTTGAGAAGGCATTTTGAGTCAGAGATTGGAGCTCTGCTAGGTTAGTGGCGCAGCAAATCAAAGTGGAATTGTCAGCGTATTGTACAATTTTGGTGTTAGGAATGGCTTTATGGAAGTCATTAATAAAGATATTGAATAGCAAAGGGCCAAGTATGGAACCTTGGGGTACTCCAGTGGGAGTAGGAAGGAAAGAGGAGGTGGCTTGGCCCCATTTCACTGCTTAGTACCTGTTTGAAAGATAGCCAGAGAACCATGAAAGAGTTTTTTGGGAAAGGTTAAGATTAGAGAGATGGTTTAGAAGGTGGGTATGAGAGATGGTATCGAAAGCTTTGGATAAGTCCAGCAGGACAGAAGATACCAAATTACCAGAGTCATAGGCTGAATTGACAGAATGTAAGGAGAGAAGGGCTGAGTTAGTACTGTGTCCTGGGCGGAAGCCATGTTGGGTAGGAAAGAGTAGCTGGTATTTGGTAAGGAATTGTAAGAGCTGTAAGTGGATGCATTTTTCAAGAATTTTGGAGATAGGGGAGAGGATGGCTATGGGGCGGAAACTGGAGACATTACAGTTTTTGCCACCCTTGTGGAGTGGAAGAATATATGCAGTACGCCACAGTTTGGGTACATATGATTCAAGTAGAGCTCTATTGATCAGGATGCTGATAGAGCAATAGCATCTGAAGCTATTTTTAAGGAGGATAGAATGCTGTCAGGGGCATTGGAGCAAGGCTTTAGTTTATAAAGAAGTTTCTTTATTAGATTGGTGGAGACAGATTTAAGTTCAAAATTAGGGTGGGGGGAGGGGGGAGGAGGGTTATTATTGGTAAAGGTCTTAGTAAGCTCAGCTATGGAGGAGGTGAAGAAGGTATTGAATAGTGAGGCAATTTCTGAGTCAGATTTGCTGGTGTCAGGACAGGAGTTGTTTTTTGTTCCTGGCCTGAGAAGGGAATTAGTTCCAGAATTGTTTGGGATTTTTTGCATGATTTTCTTGTAGTTTAACGTAGTAAGACTTTTTGTCTCTAATGACTTGTTTTTTGGCTAGGTTTCTCAGCTGTCTATATTATACTAATGTATCTGGTTGTTTATAGTGGAGGTAGATTTTCCAGGTTTTATCCTTTTGTAGCATAATGTTTTTTGTGTCTTTGGTGAGCCACAGAGTGGTTTTTGCTTTAACTCTTTTAGTTCTTATTGGAGCTAGGGAGTTGGGGACTGTTAAGAATGTTGAATTGAAGTAGTCAACGGCTTTATCTAAAGGTAGTATTTTTAGGGGGTTCCAGTTACTTAGCTTAAGGGAATCGGCGAAAGTAGTAGGGTTAAAGTTAGGTTACGAGTATGAATGTATTGGTGAGAATGTATTTGTGAGAGTGTGAGCAGCTCGAACAGTGAAGGCAGGGAGGTGGTCTCCTAAAGAGTTGGGAATGACTCCAGATTTTATGATTTTGTTAGGATGAGATACTAGGATCCAGTCAAGTATGGAGCCTGGAGGGTTGGTTTTGTTAGGGCTAGTTATGGAGTTGGTAAGTTGAGTGAAGGTGAATAGGTTAAGTGTTGTGGTGGGAATTAGGGTTATTGATTTTTCCCCCAGTCAATATTTACATCTCCTAGGATGTAGATTTCTAGCTTAATATTGGAGGTGGTCCAGGAGAGTATGTCTTCTAGGGTATTGGTGTTGTTACCAGGAGGAATGTAGAGGGAGATGATACAGATGCTTTTATGGATGTTTATTTTTAGTAGGCCAATCACAAGTTCAGCATTAGAGGCAGAAGGGATGTGGTTAGGGTATGGAGTGATGGACAAGTGGTTGGAGCAGATTAAAGCTACACCACCACCTCTTGTACTTGGGTGGTCAGATCGGAGAGAGTGAAATCTGGGGGGAATGAATTCAGAGTCACTTATATGAGGTTTTAGCCAGGTTTCAGAGATGGCTATTATGTCTGGTAGGTTATGATTGAGCCAGGCATGGAAGAGGGTTAATTTATTTAGTAAGCTTTGGGCATTGATGGTGAGGAATTTGAGGCTTTTATTTGGGGATTTGTTGTTGGTGCTGGGGAGGTTTGTTGGAGAGAAGTTGGGTCCAGGATTGAGGTGGATGTCGCCGGCTAAGTTAAGGAAAGGGTGGAGAGTATGTTTATTATGTTTGGATTTGGATAGAGGAGTCTGGTAGAGTTTAGGTTTATGTCTGTAGTCATTAGTAGAGTTTGTGAAAAGTTTTACTGTTAGGAGAAGGATAGGCTGGGAGGGAAATAAAGAGGCTGAGATATTGTGATAGTGGGATGTAAGGATGTTGTGAGGAGGAAAAGGGGAAGGGTGTAAGTGAAAATCCGTATAGGAGGTTGCATTGTAAAGAGGTAGTAGAAGGAAGGGTAATGATAAGGAGATAAGGATTGTAGGAGGGGAGAGGGCATGTTAGTTGGAGACCGAAGGATTGTAGGAGGGGGAGGGCATGTTAGTTGGAGACCGAAGAGATGGAGAAGGGTGTAAAGTGATATTAGCCGGGTAGGGGGAGTGTAATGAGAGTCAGGTGGGTTGGAGGAAGGGGTGGGGGAGAGGTTTGAGAGAATTGGTTGCAGGAGTGAGGGGGAATAAATGTAGGACCACTGGGGGTGGGTGGGAATTGGGGGTAGGGAAGAAGAGTGAGCCCACAGGGCGAATGGAGTGGGAAGAGCCAAGAAGGCGAGAAGGACCAAAAAAAAAAAAAACAATCAGTGACCTGGGTCTGGAAAAGGAGAGCTACAGCTAGGGAGCAGGTATTCTGGTTACTAGCAGTGCTTTTCAGTTATTAACTTAGGGTGGCCTAATGGTTAAGGTGTTTGCCTTACAAACACAAGGTGCAGGGTTCAAGTCTCCCAAGGGATAATTGTCTAGGCTTAAAATGGCTCGCAAGGGCAGTTAGCCTAGTACTGATCTATGAATCTATGAATCAACTTTGGGTTTTATGTTTGGTAGGTTACACTCTGTAAAGAATGTGCATGAGTGTGCGGAGGTAATTTCACAGATTCAGTAGGAGAAGGGCAAATATACTTTTAGGCAAAGTAAATAAGTGGAGCAGGGAAGAAAAGGTAAATTGCTGGTCTTTTTAACAGGAGTATGATGCCACCTAGTGGAGAAAGGAGGGAGGTACATTCAAGAAAAGAGGTTCCTCTAAGAAGATTAGGTATAGAAAGTTAAATAGAGGCAGTGGGGGACTACGGGAGTAGACTGTAAATCAAAGGTTGTGGGGGGCAGTGCAATGGCCTGTGGTAGGCTACTTTCCAGTACACTGAGGTAGGATGCTGCTCAAGTTTAAATAGTCACAAGAATAGCATATTTAAAACAGATTACATACACTGAGTTTCTTTAGCAATGGGGAGACAAGGTCCCACTATTTTTTTTAGAGTAGTTCAAGTAGAGTTGTTCACAGACGTCTTCTCTTGTAAAGGTGGGATTTTTTGTTAAAGGGGGAGACACCCGAGGGAGCAAACTGAGGTTCTTTAGCAATGGGGAGACAAGATCCCAGTATTTTTAGAGTAGTTCAAGTAGAATTGTTCATAGATGTCTTCTCTTGTAAAGGTGGGCTTTTCTGTTAAATAGTAAGAAGGAGGAGACACCCAAGGGAGCATTGGGAAGTGAGAGCTGTAGCACAGAAGCAGATCCTAGCAATTACTTCAGCAAGATGAGTTTCAGAGCTACAGGCAGTCATGGCTGTGGAACCTTTTATCATTTTCCATCCAGACAGGGTCTCCCTGAGGACAAACCCAACATTTATGCCTAAAGTGGTGTCCAATGTGGCTCTTAACTAAACTATTCATCTGCCAACTTTTTACCCAAAACCACAGAACAAGGGGGAGAGAATTCTGCATTATTTGGATGTATACAGACAGCTTAGATTCTACTTGGACAGAACCAAAGCTTTCAAGAAGACAGAGCAATTACTAGTGGCATATGCTGCAGGAGCACAAGGAAAGGCTATCTCAAAGCAGACTGTTTCTAAGTGGTTAGGCCATTGCATTTGTATCTGCTATTTACACCATGGCAAGCCAGTGCCTAAGGGCATTAGTCCACATTCCACCGGAGCTGCAGCCACTTCAGCAGCCTTTCTCAGGGGAGTACCAAACAGGGACATTTTAGAGGTAGCTACTTGAAGTTCAGTGCACACCTTTACAAAGTATTATCATCTGCTACTCTACTCTAAATCTGAGGCAGGCTTTGCCACTGCCGTCCTGCAGGGCCTCATAGCTGCTCCTATTGCTGTTTAGCTCCAGCCTCCCAACCATAGCTTTGGGACTCTACCCAAATGTAATGACTGCAACAGTGAAACACGAAGAACATAGTACAGTTGTGTACACTTACCATAAATGTAGATGTTAGAGTGTATTCACTGTTGCAGTCCAGGTTACTCACCCGCCACCCCCTTTTTTCTATAGTTATCTTTCCTTCTCTGATTTATACAACCTATGTGGTGTATTTGCTTATAGATGAAGGTAAAATTTATATTGGTATATTTATGGTTATATATATATAAAGTTTGGCTACCCTTTTACGGGGTACCTGACATCTGGGGCAAGAAAAACTGAAGAAAATGGTGTCTGCTGCTTCTTTTATACCCTTGATGACCTGACGTCAGGGAAGGGGCGACAGCAGCTGACGCAGGACCCACGACTTTGGAATTCAGGCTGGCTGAGGGCAACCTGCCAGCAGGATTACCCAAATGTAATGACTGCAACAGTGAATACACTCGAACATCTACATTTATGGTAAGTGTACACAACTGTAATTTCCTCGTGCTTGCATATAAGAAAACCTCTCCAGTTTAAAATCCTCTATAGGAAATGCAGTCCATAGTCTCCCACTGTTCACATCTGCTTAAACAACTGCCAGTTTGTGCAGAGGGTGGTGCCACTGCAGGTTATCTAACAGTATACTACTGTACACTATCACTTTGACCTGTAAGTGACTCACCCCTACTCCTTCCCATCTAGAAATTGTATTTCCTTGCCTTACATATCATAGGCTAGATTCAGACTGCTGATTCTAGACTGTTTGGTATCACTGTGCTATTAAACCAGCGATCTTACATTAAAAGAGCCTCCCTGTACCCTTGTGGCAGAAGTGTGTAGCTCAGGACCCATCTGAGTTGGGGATTGGTGGAGAAAGGCTCAGCTTGGGCTTTCCTATTGGTAGTTATGTTAAAAGCTGTTTAAATTCACTTGTATACAAGCCTTGTATTTGCCCATTGCTGTGCACAATGCAATGGGGTTTAGCAGTGACCTGTATAGATGCAAACTCTTGGGAACATAATTTTCCCTAGAGACCTTCCAGAAGAACTCCCCAAGCCTCCATTCTGAGCAAATGGCAACTCAGTTTAGCTCTAAGCAACATTCTCACACTCATCATGCACAACCTACTATACACCTTCTACCGCTGCTACTCCAAGTAAAACTAACCCACTAGTTAAGCCAAAGTCCTAAGTCAAGCTAGCCCACTGCCTGTCTAATACCACATTTAGAAAAATCCTGCCACAATGGATGGGCAGTTTCCCATCATTTCTCCTGCCAACTTGATTGATGTGGGCATCTTGAGGCAATGTAGCAGTTGCTTCATGTATACTGACATCCATTTACTCCTAAAGCAAACTAACACCATATGTGAGAGATGCAAATACACTGTGTAATTGGACTCAATTCTCTTATTTAAAAGCAAACTAAACATCAAATACGTTGTCAGCACACACTCTTTACCTATCACTCAAACCTCATTTCTCACACAAAATAAGAATATGACACACAAACTCAGCTACGTGGAGGTAATCACTAAAAGTCTACCAAAAAAACAGCCAAACGCACACCATCCACAGTCACCATTAAGCAAAAAGAAACCACTACACATATTAACACAAACACCTGCCTCTCAACAAATAAGCCTCTAAGGCAAAACACATTGAATGTCTTAGTCATAGGCGACTCCATAATGAGACACACAGATGTCCCCCCTAACCAGACTGGACAAGGAGAAGGTCACAGTCATCTGCCTGTCAGGTGCCAGGATATGACAAATCCTGCATGCACTGAAGTCACTCAACAACAAGCACCATTATGCCTCTGTTGTAGTCCATTTTGGAGTGAATGACTTGAGTTGTACCTCTCTGGACTATATGAAGAGAGACATGTCAGAACTCTCTGATTGTGTCCCAGTATGTCCCTAGCCTTAAGCAATATCCTATCCTCATCCAGGATGATGCTACATATAAACAAAAAAATGATTGCTAGAGATGGTCTGCACCTGTCCCCCTAGGCTTTCAGATATTAGCAAAAGCCCTTGCGTCCTCCATAGTGCCTTTTTAGGCAATGTCAAAACAACAAATTTTCCAGTGTAACAAAGTCTAATTAAGACAAGCTCATGATTGTTTTGCTTAATACTAGGAGTTTAAACAAAAAACTGCACTCCCTGGTTGCACTCCTCACCTTGGAGGATACAGACATCTGTGCAGTTACCGAAAAATGGTTCAAAGCCACTGAGAGCACCCTGGCTGTGTAAGGCTACAATGCCTTCCACATGTTCAGACTCAAAGTGAACTTGAAGGAACCAAAGTTGAAGGTGTATCCATTTTCATTAAAACCAAATACATTTTGAGACTGGTCAAATAGCACGACTCTCTCTAACTACTCCATGTCCAATTAACTATTGGAAAGTAAAAAAGCACATCATTGCGATTTATAGATTCCCCACCATGAACCAGGATAAGCACATTGCCTACCTCAATTTACTGAAATCCATTTCCATATAACCCAACATCTTAGACATGGGAGATTTTAACTATCCTTCTATAGACTGGGGGACATACATGAGCAAAAACACATTTACTCAAAGGTTCCTGGACTTTAACACAAATGCTCTGAAACAGATACTCTGCCCCTCAACTAGGGTCTCTAATGTTCTGTGCATAGTACTCACCAACATGGGGGGGTCCTTCTCCATGTGTGATGCCCTCTCTGGTTAGGTTAGATCACAAATCAGTCTTGATTCCAGTAACTACTGGAACTGACACCTTCACAGGAACAATAATTATAAAAAATAAACTTCAAAGCTAACTACAGCCTATGAAGTGATGCTATAAAAAGCTTCATACCACCTGCAGTCACAGACATAAATGATTGCTATGCAGAAGTGTACTCAAATATCCTGTACGAACAATTAAGCGACTGCATAAACTCTGCTGTACCTGACCAGATCAAAACCAAGTCTTTCTGTAAAAACAAACCACCATGATGGGCTTCAATTATAAGCATATTATAACAAGAGGAAGAAACTGTTGTCCAAAAGTAAGAGAGCTATCACTCTGCAGAGGAAGAGTTCTCTCCTAAGGCTGATCAAGAAAATCAGAAATCTTGTAAAGTCTTCTAAAGCAAATTACAAAACTAAAATCGCATCTCTAGCCAAGGATAATCATAAGGCATGTCCAAATTCTAAAAGTGGATGCCCAGCTATGTGCCATACTGGTTTTAGATGAGATCACTAATACTACACTGGAAGATATTGCCATCCTGCTAGCTGACAGATTCAGAGCAAACTTCACCCTCCTATCCCCACCTAACATATCCCAAAACATACCTGACACCAGCTGTGTTTCTAGTATCGCAAAGAACAGGTCATCTCCATACTCACTAAGGCCAAAAACACAGGCTCAATGGGACTAAATAATACCCCAGGTTGTTTACTAAACAATCTAAGACCTAGCAGACCCACTTGGTGTCTTCTTTGATCAGAGGTTGAGAACTGACTATGTTCCTGCAGAATGGAGAACAGCAACAGTAATCCCCCTGCACAAAGTGGGGCCATCAACTGATGCTGGGAACTACAGACCCACATGTCTAACCAGCCTCATCTGCAAGGTTATTGAAAGAATTATCATGGCCCTTATCAACAAGAACATAGACAATCTCCAAGCAATGGACATTGCCCAGTTTGGCTTTGTTAAGGGTAGATCATGCTTATTTAACCTAGTAGACTTCTTTGAGAATGTCACCAAAGCCATGGCCAAAGGTAAGACATTGCACACAGCCTATCCCAATCTTGTCAGTGTTTTTGACACAATTCCCCAATCTGGCATCATTGATAAACTCTCCCAGCTAAGGATTAACCCTTACATTACAAGATGGGTATTCAGTTGGCCCACCAACAGAACACACACTGTCAAAACTGGTGACTCCACCTCCACCAGTAGACCCCATCACTAGTGGAGTACCACAGGAGTCTGTGTTGGATCCCTTGCTGTTTGGCATCTATTTCTTAGACATCCAGGCCAAAGTAGATGGCCTCTGGTTCACCAAGTTTGCTGATGATTGCAAACAGGGAGCAATCAATGAGTCCCCCAATGATGTCAACATATTACAAGAATGGCTAACACAAACAAATGATTGGTGCCAAAGCTGTGATTTAAATCTAAATGAAAAATATATATATATATTATTATTCCCTTTGGAAAACCAGAACTCTCTACAAATTACAATATTGACAGCACACCTTAGAGTTCCAACCCAGTGGTGCGAGACTTGGGAACACAGGTTGATAATCTGAACATTGACCATCAAGTTTCCACAGTGGTAAGGAAAGCCTTCTACGTAGCACACTTCATAAGCAAGAAAATATAATCTGGGTTGTGAAGGCTGCCAGCCCAGCTAGCTGGAATTTTGTAAATAATTCTATGTAATTTGGGAATAGTAATATGATTTCTATGCTCGTCTTAACAAATGTAAGAAAACTATTTGTTATGTGTATATTAAACTACTGGTGGAGAAGTGTGTTTTAAACTGTATGTTATGTGCTGAGATTCAAGAATGTAACCACAGTGTACCCTACTGGAAAAGAACAGAGATATCTTGCAAACTCTAAGAAAATAAGTGAATTGTTTACGATGGTGGTTATCTCAGGTAGGAGACAGAATGTCTGCAGCTAGACATTCTTTCTATTTGTCTGTAAACAGAAATAATTACAGGTTTCAAAGGTAAATGTGTGTAACTGTTTTACAACTTCCAGTTCCAGGAAAACTTCTGAAAAATAAGTATTTTGACACACAAGTGACAAAGAATGATGTAATCTGAGATAACCCAGCAGAAATGTTTGGTAGTAACGTAAGAACTATCTCTCAGAGAAAGCCTGTACATTTTGTATTTGTCTTTGGAACTAGAAACATCCTCTCATCAGCACTTCTCAACTGTATTTGCTTGACTCTGTAAGTATGTCATTTAGGGCATAGTATCTCTTAGATATGTATAGGAACACAGTAAAGAGTAGTTTAGATGTTTTCTGTATTTATTTGAGACTGTCCTGCAATGTTGTTTTGAAGTATTTCCTGTGATTCTGAACTCTGTTGTCACTGTGTTGCATTGTCGAGTACTGTCTTGTTATTTTATTATTTATAATTAAATATATTTAAACCTTTTAATTGTGGCTGGTTTGTTTATAAATATTTAAGCTCTGAGTACTTGTGTATGTATTTGTTGATACTGTACAGGCCACTCCTAAATAGCCTTTGTCTTGGTCACACTTACCATTTGGATAATAGTAACACTACACAGTAGGATTGGGTACCCTTTGTAAGGGCCTTTATAGTAGCTGATAGTGATAACTACTTTATAGTCTGGGCAGAAGGGGGCATAGCTAATAAACCTGTGCCAGTCTTCCCCAGGAGTGTGTGTGTTTGTAAATAAAGCAAATCTCAGTGTGTGTGTGTGTGTGTGTGTGTGTGTGTGTGTGTGTGTGTGTGTGTGTGTGTGTGTGTGTGTGTGTGCCAGCTACTTGAGCAGGGGCACAAAGCACTAGTTGGACATAGAGGGTGCTGGGGTTTTTGGCTTGATCACTCAACTGAGATCTAAACCCTGTAGCTGTGCCAGTGGGGAGTCTTATTGGGAGTCTGGAGAAAGAGGCAGAAACCAGCCCCAGACTGATTGTGATCTCTGTGTGCTCTTAAGGTAAATTGCAATTTACTGTGTGTGTACTTGTCATCTGTCCATCGTGTATGTCCCTCACTGTTGCCATTGGTGAGGACTGATGCTCCTTGATTACTGGGCTGGTGCAGTGGCGTTACAAGGGGGTAAAAGCAGAGAGGGTGTTCTGAAACTGAACAGAGGAATACTGATTGGAAATGTGATTTTTAAACCAGGGAGCTGTATTCCAGTCTCATTGAGGTGATCTAACAGAATCGTATGGTCAACCAGATTAAAAAGCTTTGCTGATGTCAATAAAGATGGGTCCAGTATGGAGACCATTGTCCATAGCTAGGATGCTATCAGTAACTATCTAGAGTGATATAAATGTGTATCTACTAGCATGAAAGCCATACTGTTTTGGAGAGAGTAGGTTATGTTTGAAGATGTAATGGGTAAAGTTGATTGTAATGGAATTTATAAGTATGGAAAGAATGGAGATGGGAAGGAAGTTAGTGATGTGGGAAGGGTTAGTTTTTATGAGGAAAATGTTTAGAAGTGGCAGTTTTCCAGATATCAGGCATGATGTTTTGAGTTAGAGATTATAAATGTGAAGAAGTGTGGGACTTTGAAGTCCTTATATAGGAAAAGGAACCATGGGAGAAGATTGTCAGGACCAGCAGGTGAGTTGTTTTTTTAGTTCTTCTAATTATTCTTCAAGTAGTGGCAATATAGAGAAACCTCTAGCTCTAGACATTGTGGCTGCTTTACTGAGAGATATCACAATCATAAAAATACTTTAGTTTCAACTTATTTACTTGAAGTTTTGCAAGTTAACTCTGTATTTTCCAACTTCTACTATTAAAGCATACATTTTCACAGGTATATAGTTTATATACATTTCTGTTCTTTTCCAGTAGGATACACTGTGGTTACATTCTTGAAGCTCAGTACATGACATACAGTTCTCTTATATTTGTAAGACAAGCATATGAATCATATTAATATTCACAAATGACATATGATTATTTACAAAATTCCAGATAACTGCGTTGGCAGTGTCACAGCCCTCCTTAAAGTAATCCCTCAGGGCTCCATTATGACTTCCTTTCTTTTTTTCTATTTTCATTAGTAACCTACCACTTGATCTCTTTCACCTCTCTCTCTCTTACTTTATGTTGATAACATCATCTTATTTCACTCAAACCTGACCTCCTCAGCTAAGCACACTTCCTTTCTCTTATGAAATGGCTTAATTACAAAAGCTAATGCTGAACACTTCCAAAACTAAAGTAATGCTGTTTGGCATCTCCTGTAAAAGGTAGATTAATGCTATAATGTATCTTATTCAAGATCATTTGACAGTCATTTTTCAAGTCATCTTCTTCAAATACCTTGGTATGGGGCTTGATCCCCCACTGAACTTTCACCTTCTCCTAGAACACATACAGAAGAAAATTAATTCCCTTGTATATGGCCCTATAACATTTCCCCTTTCTGTCCAAACCAAACAGGAATGTCACAGGCAGACATTCTACTAGCCCAGCTTGAATATGGACTTCCCCTGGTTCCAGCAACAACCAAGAAAAACAACTCCACCATCCAAACTATAAACAACTCAGTATGCCATTTCATTTCCCTCCTCCTTAGAAAAGAGCATCATTGTATCACACTTAATAAAACCAGTTGGTCACCTGTCCAACAACATGACAACCTGCTTTTTGGATCCCAAATCTGCAAGCTCTTCAGAGTATTCCTGTCTTTCTCCTCCTAAATATGTACAGTTATTTTAGAATTATGAAATTGTCTGGAATTAAAAAACATGTATAGAGAATTTGGCAGTATGTAACAAAATGGTTTAATAGAAGGGTTAATTGTATTTAATTGGCTCATTAATTATTTCATTGGTGGATGATGGGGCACATTTTTGTATAAATTCAGATCAGTTTGTACAATTAATTATTCCTGAGAAGGCAATAAGCGGAGGTACCAGAATAAAGTGAAATATACATCTATGTGGTGGAGCTGATGTTTCTTTGAGTTTTTGTATTGCCATCCTCAGTCAGCAGGGATATAAGATTTTTCTGGTCATATAGTCCCTCCATCTGGCATGTGCTGCCCCCGTCATCAGTATCATTGCATTGTATTCTCTACCATTCCATTTGCCAGCAATTGTACTCCTTTATCTGTCCTTTTGTGTAACTGTTGCTGTTGGGCCCTGGTAATACCTCTGCGAAAGCAGCACTGCTCATCAGTTCCTTACATCTCCCAGATAATCATTTAATCTGTCTTTATAGCTTCATCTGTTCTTTCTTCTACCAGGCAAGTAGCTGCTTTGTGGATGACTCTGCCATTTGTGAATTCTGTAATCATGAGTACTGTTTTAACTTAAGACAACCTTCAGAGCTTCTTCACTTCCACTTGACCCTTCCTCTTCTTTCAACCAACCAACTCATTCTTGTTTATAAAATAATACCTAGCACTTATCTTTCTCCTTCCAATGTGATATACCACCCTACCTTTAGCTACTTCTTTTCTGCCTCTGATATTCTACTACATGTTCTCTCCTTCTGTTATCTGCTCTATTCCCCTCCACCTTATCACTCAGCACTGCTGTCATCATCCTCTTGGCACTTTTGTCAGTACTTATGTTGCTTTCCTGTCAGTGATTCCATACTTCTATCCTTCCCTCCTTTTCCATCGTATGCCTTCTTTGCATTGATTTCTTCACCCTTACTTCTAGAGCTGCTTACTTGAATTCCCTATTCTCTTTGCGCTAATGCCTTTCATATCATTTCTTTCTCCACAGCTTGGTCCCTTCTTTCTCTGTATCTGTCTTGATCTACTCTTAGTACCCATGCTACTTTACCCATTTATCCAGACTTTCCTCAAATCTTAGTGCTGCTGTAAGCTCTCTCAGCTAGTACACCTCCATGTCTAAGTTTCATTGTCTCCAAATATGCTATCACAAGCCCCCATGTCATACTGCTACCCTACATTTACCAAACCTGACCCATTTCATCCCTTCCTTCTCCATCCTATACCCCTCTTATTGCAATCCTTGACTCTTTTACAGCTACAGTTGTATTTGTGAGCTGGTTTCTTCTTCCTTCTGTTTCTCTGATTTGCTATGTCAGCCGAATAAAGATGAATTACTTGATAGGACATACCAGTTTTAAACTTCACAAATTGTAATTGCCAATTGGTTTTCTTTTGTCTTAAGGTCTGCCACATTTGGACAAGTGAAGCCAAGGATTTAAAAAGTTGCAAACATTTGATAACAACCTGTTATAGTTATTCCTTAGCCTAAAATATTCTTTTGCTTCAGTATCTTTATTACAGAACCTCTTTAATGGTTATAATATTTATAATACTAAAGCTGAAAGGCATTGTTTTGACATTTCCTACTGATCTTCAGTCTCTGCTCAGTATCTAACCTGTTACTTTTTACCCACATTGGCTGCTTTTTGTATTAATAACTCATTGTGCTTGTTGTATGTAATTTAGCATGCCATAAGTATGACACCACTAACCCAAAGCAATTCAATCAAGCAGAAGTGTCATTTTGTAATGGCAACTGCTGACAGCAATAATTCTGCCCCTTTAAAATCGCAAAAAATACAATACCAAGAAAATCAATTTCAATGCAGGAAAAACAAAAACACAAAAGCATGGTGTAAACCAATAAAATCAATGTACTTTGTACAGTGTGGCCTTGATGAGGGTTTTAAATATGTATAATGCAGAGACTGAGTCATCTGACTGATAAAGAAAAAAACAGTGTAGTCTGTTCATGTCATAGAGAACATCTTCTCTTTTATTGTCTGTTATAGGTCTGGTTTCAATTATGATGTGGGAGAATGAGCAACCCTAAATAAGATTCTTTGGATGAGCAATTAATCAGTTTGTTACATAAGTGAGATATTTCCAAGATATATTGAGGAATGTTTGCAAAAAGTAAGTTAAGTAAGGAGGTTATGTCCAGTGTTTGAGTTGGGTCTGATGACGGAGGTTATCATTTGGGATAGATTAAATTAAGGGAGAAAGGAATATGCCTGCCCCATACGTCAGGGTCAGTCTTGGGTTTCCCTACCTTGTACACCCTGTCTACTTCTGGATCCAAACTCTGATCTTCTTAACCAGTTATGTGAGCCAAGCCTGTATAAATATAATTATGCATTCCCTGCCAATCATTATGTCTCTCATATAATCCTCAAATTATTTCTTCATTATTCTATTATACTCTGCCTTTCATATGTACTCAAGCACTTGTTCAATATTGTTCAACTGTTTCCTTCACTTTTCCTCCACAGTATAAACTGATATTTTAGCAGTTTCCTAATGTATTTGCTTTCTGAAGTAAAATCATGCCCTTGCACCAACACTTGTATCTGTGGGTTATTCATACACTGCTTCCTTGATGCTTTACCTCATTAATACCCAATTTCACAATCACTTTCTTTTTCTTTTAAAACATTTTGTTTCATACCTCTCCTTCTAGCTTTCTTATTCAAATCAGCTATACCATGTTTCACAATTTTGTCTGTGAGTATCTACAACTCTGCACCTCCACCCTAACTCCTGGTCTATCACCTGCAAGTTTCACATGCTCATTCACCTTCTCTATGACCCATTTGCATTTGTGCTTCATTCTCCTCTCCTAACTTCATTCCTTTGCATCAAGCTCTACAGTACTGGACTATAAATATTCACTTAAGTGTTGCTTCATTCTGAGTTAAATTTTTTTCATCATGCCACACTTCTCCCCTCATCAATCTCTGTCCTGGTATGAGCTTCTTTCTTAAAATAATTTTCAATGTCTCCACAATGCTTCAGTAACCATTTCATTCTTGCTTTAAATCCTGTTATTTGTCTTACAAAATTCCATAAACATCTCCCTTATTTTTATAAAGAATATTGATCTCAGGTTTCTTGTTTATGTGGATAATCTTTTCCCAACAATTTTAAAAGCATCAGACAGTGCATTACATGATACATTACAGATACAAGGATAACCAATGTTTTACTCTTAAAATGTACAGTTATCCCCTTTTGGGGGGGTCTTATTATAAACTAACTGATTTTTTAGGATAGAAACACTCTTGATGATCAAATGACTGAAACAGATTAATGTTTTATTTTATTTGTTTATTGGGGTAGAGCAGTGATCTCCATGGATCTTTTTCAGACTCAGCTCAGGCATGCTGTGGCTCAAAGTCACACCAATAGGCAATGAAGGCTGAGGGAAACAAGCTCTGGTCCACTGAACTACAGGAAATAGTGCATAAATAGCTCCTTAATCCTCTGTGCCAACAGCCAGAAATCAATAAGATACAAGAGATAACTCAAAAATGCAGAAGTGTAAATAGGTGGTTATTAGGCAAAATTAACTAAGTTTTCTTTAGTATGACAGTGAATTTTTTCATTTAAAATCTCACTACCCATCAGATGATAAATTGTTTTACAAAGTAAGAAAGATTAGGAGAAAATTTATTTGGAAAATGATTTTTCCTTCAGAGTACTTGCCTAACATTAATAGTTCACAACCCTGAACCATATGAATTTGTATAGAGATACTTAAACTATCATGAGAGATTTATAAAACAATCCCATATTTCAAAGAGCATATTTTACTTTTGTGACAGTTGTGATTCTCTACTGGTTATACAATTACATTAGTTACACAACAGAGAAAATACTGCTGTCAGTCATGTTTAACTTACTAAAAACATCTTCCTTGCTTCTCAAGTATTCTTTTACTCGCTATTAAAAAAAAAAAGTAGACATGTTAGAAATATATATATACATGTGTGTGTGTGTGTGTGTGTGTGTGTGTGTGTGTGTGTGTGTGTGTGTGTGTGTGTGTATATATATATATATATATATATATATATATATATATGTGTGTGTGTGTGTGTATAATTTGGATACCGAATTGGTCAGTGAACCACCTTTAAGTTCTTCAGTTACCATCCTATATGGTTCTGTATTAAATATTGTCAAAGTCAGTTTGTTAAAAAATTAATCTCTTTTTGGTAACCTTACTGACAGTTCCAGCACACCTCTTTTTATATAAAATATATCTATCAATATTGTCAAGTTACAGCATAATCACACTTTTGGAGCAGCTCATGAATTATTACAGAACTGGAACCAGGAGCTTCATGCCAGCTGGCTATAATGAATTTCATGATAATGTTGAAATCATATACAGTTGTTATTAAATCCCTGGCAATGGAACACATTAAAAGAAATCTTCAGGTCCGTATCTGCAAACAACTTCCAAAATGAACAGAAACAGCTTCACAATATGTTATGATTTCATATTTGACATTAATGTGACCTCAACATAGCAGCTTCTTATCTTAGCTCCACCTTCTTATAGCTACAAAAAGTTGCTTTCCAGTAATCACCCGTTTTTTCAAAACAAACCAAAATAGATGTATAACTAAATAAGTAAAAGAGGTAAAAAAAATTGTCTGCTCAAATTGAAAGAAAACTCTTTTCAAGAAGGCCAGAGAAAGATTCATTGCACTCAACAACCTTACCAAAAAAAAAAAAAACTAGGAGACATAAGGCAACCATTTTTGACATCATCATTCAAGAATCTTCAGTATTCCTAAGAACTTTAGGAAACAAATTAATCAGGTATGTAGCTAGAGACTTCCATAAAAAATGTACTCATATTTCCTTCAACCATAATTATATTTAGGGAAAATGAAACCAAAGGAAATAGAATCATTTCTTAATAAAGTTCTATTTGACGGACTTCCAGGATTGCTGCACACTGAGCAAGTGGTTGATTAAGGCTCTCCCAATTAGAAAACAGAAACTCTGAAAAACATTCAGCAAAAGTTATTCACTGTACTGCCTGGATTTCAGCAAAGAAGACATTTGGGAAAACAAGAAAATCAACTAGAAATGGAAAAGAAAAGAAAACTGATGGCAAAGAAACTTGTACCTGTTCAGAAAAAACAGTTCAGGTTTTAGGCTCAGTACAGCGTACATGAGATGACTTCCAATGATTTAGAGACAATATATCACATGTTTCAAAAGTATTTAAAATAAGTGGACACTGGAGAAATGCTTATAGTCCAACAACAAAAGGCTGGAAAGATTAGAAAAAGCTTTAAGTAGTTATTCAGATTAGGTGATAAAACTGAAGGTGTCAGAGGGTGAAATGAAAGAAAGACTGGCTGAATATGAAGCTTCTCAAGAAGTACTCATTAAAATATAATAGATCTAGAAGACAGAAAAAAATGAGAGTTTATGTTATATCAGGAAAACTGAAAGGAACAGATTGCATTATTTTTATGAAAGTACATATAAGCAATTGGACTGATATTCTACAACAGGACTTGTTAATTGAAAAGGCACACCTTGTCTATGATATAAATTTGGGCACACCTTGTCTATGCTATAAATTTGGCCATAAGAAAGAAGCCAAGACTTGTAGTAGTTAAGATGCAGTCGCATCAGCAAAAGAATTGTTCCTGAAATTGTGGCAGAAGGGTAAAGTATTATCAATGGGGTTGCCAGAGTATTTGTCAAACATGATTATTTCAACTCTACATTAGGTAGAAAAGATGTATGCGTTAAATATAAGCAATTCAAGTTAATATATCCAGCTGTCTTTAGAATAATTTTTCAGAAGAAATAGACATGTTTGGATGTAGAACAGAGGAAATAAAAAAAGTCACCCAGCAAAAAGTGGCCCAGCAACCAGGAAGGAATTCTGCTTCTTATTCCTCTGACAAGGACATAGTTCATAGACTAATGAAACCTTTTCTAGTGTTCCAAATGGCTCAAGAGTTCATTAGAAAAAAAAAAAAATAAAACAGGAGTACCACTGACTTGAAGCAGAGACTGGTGCTGGGTGTTGAAGATGGTGATGAAGGGTGTCATCAAGAATATGAAAGTAGGAAATGAGTGGATGAACTGTAAAGAGTCATTAGCATAACATGCAGTTTGGACATGAAAACTGCTTTTGCAACAAGTGAGGAAAAAGACTGGAAGTCTGAGGACTGTGTTAAACTGGAGAAAAGTTATTTAGTGGAATATCATGGACAAAGAAAAAGGAGGTATTAACGCGGACTGTGAGAGGGGCTCGAATAATGATAGAGGAAGAGAAGAAAGGCATCAGTGGTGGATTTGTGGTAATAAGGGGTAATTGGAATAAAAGATTACTTTGGCATGTATTTATATTCCACCAAATATTACTGTAAAGGAGCTTAAAATGATTATGAGAGAGGTAATTGGCACTCAGCAGAGAATATTATGCATGGGTGGGTAAAGGAATCTGATATGCAGTAGTGAAGATGCATCAGAGGAACCTTGAATTGAAAATATAACAAATGAGGTTAGATTTCTGAAGAAATATGAGAATGTTTGGAATTAAAGATGTGAAAGTACTAGAAGGAGCCCAGACAGAATTTACATACTATTCTCCAAGGTACAAAAACAGGATTACACTAGACAAAACGTATGTTGACATGAGCATTGATATTTAATTGAAAGCTTTGAAATACATTTAATAACTATTTTACACTATGCATAATGGATGCTAAGATAAAGATAAAGATCCCAGATAATCAAGTAAAACAGATATTTGTGCTTCCTGCTTATTAAAAAGAGATGGATTTAAGGAATGAAAATTCAGGAGTTTTTAGGGAAGATACAAATTTCTTCAGGAGGGACAGCTGAGGAGTAGGATAAGATGGAATTTGAAAATACATTATTAATGACAGCAAAAGAGGCATTGGAAAGAAGTAATAGCAAGTATTTAGATGTATAATTTTAAAGCAAACAATTGCAAAGCAAACATTTATAGAATAAGAAGAGGAACAACTGCTGAGTGCAAAAGGGAAAATAAGGGAGTATGTGGATAATATGCATGAATTTAATTAGGTTGCTGTCATTTAACTCCTTTTATAACAAACCATAAGAACAGCACCTATTAGTACAATGACTTAGGCCAAGCCAGGAAAAGGCACAAATGTAAATATTCATAGATGACTTAAATATGCCAAGGATAGAGGAAGATGAGCATAAACATGGGAAAGGATGAGATAAAAATGGTGATGTATGATCAATCAATAGAGAATTCTCCAGGAAGAGATGGTATTCCTGTGGAAGTTTACAAGTTAACAGGAAAGAAAGTGATAAAGGTCTGGAATGTTTTGTTTGTTAATATATTAAAATGAAGGACAATATCTGCATATTCAAAGAAAGCTGTGTTGGCTGTACTACCCATAGCGAGCAAAGACCCTTTAAACCCAACTTCATATAGACCATTTTCAATATTGAGCCATGACTATAAAGTATTGATGCTAATACTAGCTAACAGAATGACTATGGTGTTTCCAAAGCTGACATATATACTAACATTTGACAATATGAACAGTGAGTGCAAGATGACCCTGCTATTGTTGGTGGATCTTGATGTAGAGAAAGCATTTAACAGAATAAGCACTGATTATATGGGAATGGTAGTGACAACATTTGTGTTTCTTGATAGGATTATGGGGTTAATTTGGAAGATATACGAAGGGTCAGAGACAATAATCAGGAGTGGGTGATTCTTCTATGACAAGCTGAGTTTGAAAAGAGAAACCAAGCAGGTGTGTCCTCTTTCTCCTTTATTTACCTTATACTTAGAGCCATTAGCAAAGAAAATAAGTGTAAAACTGGTCTGATAATCAAAAAAAATAAGCTTTATTTGCTGATATTATTTTGTACTTGATAAATCCAGAAAAGGATATTTCTGTGTTGTGGAATACCTTCAAGCTTTTTCAGTATTTAAAATGAATGGAGATTATAGAAATGCTGTAGTGGTAAACCATTTTCCCCACACATGAATTGGTTCAGTAGTACCCATATTTAATTGGACAGGATAACATTAAGTATTCAAGTGTTTGAATTAAAAAGAATTGTATTATGTCAGTTTATATATTGTAAAAATTAAACAAATGATAATGCAAAAAACTAAGAAGTGGAAAGTTCTGGAATGCAGGATATATCTGGCAAAGCTAGCTCTAGTTGTTGTTGTTGTCTTTCGGCTTGTTGGAAATAATATCCAGTTTGTAATGCTTCGTGACAGTATGGACAGAAGTCCAAATAGCAGCTTCAAGGATGTAATTGGTATCCAAACCTTTAAGAAAGGGACCACAGGAAACAATAGCCCTAGTTGAATGAGCCTTTATGGAGACAGGGAGAATACTGCAACAGTGAAGAGCAAGACATCTACTGTTATGGTAAGAATTTACACAACTGTACTTTCAACTCTAATTTAGGTAAAAAATTCAGAAGCACTATTTTAGGCATGGAATACTTCCCACTTCACTAGCTGTTAGAAAATCTACAGGAAAGGCTGTCCTACAAACCAGAATAGAACATGGATTGTCATTAGTGTCTTCTCCTTAAAAAAATAACTTGCATTCTCTTCAGACTGCCAGGAAAGTAATTAGCTGGTTTATTATTCCAGTGCTGCACAAACTACTATTGCTTACTTTTATAACAAAAAATAAGTGGCTACCAGTCTAACAAAGAAGAAACAAGAGGATGTACCACCACGGATTTCAGCTAAAACCAAGGCTTTAATAAAAAATGCTAAAATCCTTCCTAAAACGACAAGAAAACAAGTAAAGGAATCCTTCCAAGCAAGCAGAGGAATGAATTGATAAAACGCTTCAGACTTAGCCTTCTTAAAATCTTATTATCGTGACCAGTAGTCAATCTTTTAAATGATCAAGAGGCAGTCAAATTCATTCAGAAAGCATAATTCCCTTATGGAGTCAAAAACCAATAGCAAGACTCAAACGAGCATGCCTCCATGACACCCTATTACAGCCATTTTTGGGAATCATATCCTCGATACCACTTCCAATAGTCTGAACTTTTTCACGAAGGGTCAGAGACAATAATCAGGAGTGGGTGATTCTTCTATGACAAGCTGAGTTTGAAAAGTGAAACCAAGCAGAAACCAAGCAGGTATGTCCTCTTTTTCTCATTGAACCAATCAAAAACTATTAGGTAAAACTATACTCTCATAGGAACTTATAATAAATAGGAATGCTCTCTGATATTTCTCAATACTCATAACAAGCTTTAGAGGACAGACCTTTAGTGTAGCCAATATTCAGGACTTAAACTAGATGCTCTTCACTTTATAAATGTTGGATTATGCAGCATTAATTCATACCTCAGATATTAGAAACAACACAATTCCTAAAAACTTTCAATAACTGGGACTTTATGCTGAGCTAATCAGAGACTTCAAGACTGTACTATAAGCCAATCACCATCTTAGAGGGGGAGCCATGCCTCAAAGAACTAAGCACCAGTGGAATTGTTCATTTAAATGTGGTTCTCAGTAATCCAGTCTACACATTGCCACGACGCACACCTCTTTATCCAGCCAATAATCAGGATTTAGGTTTACCACGCTTCCCAAACTATATTCTTTTTGCCTCAGAAGTGGATCAAACTACAGCATACAGAGCAATCACAGCGAATATTGAAAGCCACACATTTTTTTGTTTCTCTCATATTCAGAATTTAGGCTAGATACACATTTCATAGAATTGTAACATATTCCTTAAAATCAGGGTAGCCAGTTGATTAAACTGGGTCTATATTATATTCTCGAAAGCCGACAATGTCGAATCTGACATTGTTGACACGAGAATAGTGAAAGCTAAGAATATCGAATGTGTAAACGGAAATCTCCATAAGGGGAGATTTCCATTTACTGCAACGTAGTGCGGTCTTGGAGTTGGTATATTTAAGCAGTGTGAGGTGTGGGGGGTGCAGGAGGGCTCGCCCCCATATCTTAAACCCATTAGGGTACTTTTGTCTTTTTTTGGGGGGTTATTATGAGTTCGATGGTTGAAGACATTGACCATATGGTGTTGACCATAAGGTGCTCGAAGTTTTCAACCTTCGAGCTTATAATATAGACCCGAGTAAACCACGTAGAACTCCTGTTACAGTTGTCTGAAAATGATACACCTCTCTAAGTAACCAGTACAGAAGGCTTTGTGTTGACCCAATCTGCAGCCTTCAAAAACATGCGACAAACCAATCGCAATCTTATGCGAGGAGCTAAGCCCTCAATGGGCTAAGGCTCAATAGCATTGTGTAAATCTAAAGCACACCTCTTGAAACATCCAATGTTCAAGACGTTATGTTCGACCAATCAGCAACCTTCAGAAACGTACAACAAACCAATCTCAATCTTTTGGGAGGAGTTATGTCCTCAAAGAACTGTGGGCCAATAACAATGTTCAGGTATGTATATAAGCTAATCTCTACATTCTTAGGAAGCACGCCTCTATAACCAGCCAATAGTCAGAAATGATGGACTTGGACATGATTTTTCAAAATCATTTTTACTTCCTTATACCTCGTTCCTTAAGGATGGGTTTAAGCAGTACCATACCATTCAACCATGGTGGATGGTCGGCCGTCATGTCCATGATCATTTTAGCTTCCTCAACTTCAGTTTTGTTTCATAGATCATCCCCTCTTTTATTTTCTTTAACTTGCATAAGCACCTTAAACTTGAAACAATGAGTACTGTTCGTATTAATATGATTATACAAAGCATTTGTTGCTAATTGATTCCTCACATCTGATAGATGATGAAGAATACGCTCTTTGAAGGCTCTATTAGTTTTTCCAATGTAGTATGCTGGGCATAATTCACAGTTAGCTACATAAACAATCCCCCGGATTCTGCATACCTTGCATGGCATGCAGGAGTTCTAGTAGGCAATATGTCTGCTGTGTGATCCAGGAACAGCCTGCACTAGTCCTGCATGGACTAAGCCCCTGTATGCAAATCACCCCATTTGCAGGAGACATCCATGCAAATGAGGTGAATTTGTGATCCAGGAAGCTTGCAACTGGCCGTGCAGGACTAGTGCAATCTGCAAAAATGTACTCTGTTAGTAACCGAGTAAATTTCTGCAAAATCCAAAACAGAGCTGTGACAGCTCTAAATAAAGGCTGCATATCAGTTAGGCATGCCAGTGGCCAAGTATAAGGCCATTGGCATTGTAAACAGCCAAAAAAATAAAAAAAAAATCTACTTTTATTTTTTTAGCCGATCTCTGCTGTTTAAGCATAGGGCAGCGGCACGCAAACGGGATCGGGGGAAAATTAAAATAAACCTAACATAAGCATTCTAACTAAAATCACTATTCTGATATGAAAGTCAATAGCAGGCAGAAGACAACATGGCCAGTGAGTAGTGGTTGCTAAGGGGGGAGGCTCAGTGTGAGACATGTAACTATGCATTAACAGGCAATCCTATGCAAATGAGGGGAATGATAGTAAATCCCAGTTTTCCCCAGCATGCTTGTCAGGTCCCAACAGTGTAAGAGTAGGAATAGCTTGGTGCAAGCCTAGGAGGTAGCTGACATCATGGGGAAGGGGAGTTGTCAGGCATACTGTAAGTGGATTGGATCCCTGTGGCTCAAGTTTGCTTCTAGCTAAGCACAGCTAAGCAAGGGGGTGTGTCTGACTCTGCCTAGTACTCTTTACATTGCCTAAGCGGGTGTACGTGCCATGAAAAAAAAAGTTAAGCTAGGAAATAACAGCTCTGTGCACATTTGAGCACTCTGAGCAGCTCGCCCCAGGGCTTAAACAGGAAGGCAATGGGAAGGGAAAACAGCAGTAGGAAGGCAATCTAGGAAAACTAGCATAGCTGGCAGGTGAAATGTATCAGAATCAGCCAATTACACAGGCAGTAGACCAGCCCAGCCCAGAACACTACTGTAAACTATGCAAACACCTTCTCCTCTGGTTTTTCCCACACTCTACACCACCGGTGTAAACAAGCGGATAACTTTTAACACTCATAACAGCAAAATGATAGGGGCTGCAATAGCTATCACACAATAACTTGTGGAAGAAGCTGAGGGTGGTGAGGATGTGAATGCTGTCGACTAACCTACAGTGAGGATATGGAGAAGAGTGTACAGACCCAGGGTAACCTAGCAGGGGCTACATGAGCTGGAGATGGTGGAGCGCTATAGGGTGGACAGGGACCTCCTACAGCAAATTGTTGAGCTATGGCATCCACACCTGACAGACAGAACTAACAGATGGGAACCCATCCCAGTGGATACAAAGGCATGTGTAGGCCTGAGAATACTAGCTACAGGTACCTTCCAAAGGCCAATTGGGGATATGATGGGGATCTCACAGGCATCAGCATCCAGGGTACTCCACCAGTTCCTGGATGCCATGTCAGCACATGTCAGTGAGCATATATATTTCCCCAACACCCGTGAGGCGTTGGCCAGCAATATGCCATTGTTTCACCAAATAGCAGAATACCCTGAGGTAGTGGGTGCTATAGACTGCACGCACATACACATCAAAGCACCACCTGGTGAATGGGGTAGGGTCTACATCAACCACAAGGGCTTCCCATCCATCAGCTGCCAGATCATGTGCAATGCCCAGGGCATAATAATGAATGTGTGTGCTGGCTGCCCTGGAAGCTGTTATGATTCCCACATCTGGCATCTGATGCAGCTGTACCAGAGATTTGCCAATGGGGACATCCCTCACAGTCACCTAGTGGGGGATGCTGGATATGCACTGGAGCTGTGGCTGATGACACCCATCAGAAATGCACACAAACCCGAACAAGAACTCCATAATGAGGCACATGCATAGACCAGAATTATAGTAGAGCATGTGTTTTGGGATGCTCAAGGCATGGTTCCGGTTCCTGGACACATCCGGTGGAGACCTGCAGTACTCACCAGCTACATGTCCCCAAATTGTCCTTGTATGTGCCATGCTACACAATATGATCCTGTGAAACAGCTGCAGCAGGAATAGCACGGGGCAGGGCCACACAGCCCCTGACCATTGCCAAGGCCTGCACAGGCACAGAGTGACTCAGAGGAGGAACAAACAACTTGAGCCTGCCCCAGTAGGCAGAAGGAGGCATGCCCAGTATGCCCTGGCCTTGGCAAAGGGGCAACACATAGCACATACACTGACACAGGAGGGACCCAGGGAATACCACTTCTCTCTGACTCTCACATACAGTAAAAGGGATGCCAAACATTACATTACCTGTGCTCAACCATGTGTAGGGAGTGTACTATGGGCATCAACATAGACAGCCCTGCAGCACCACCCTCAATACTGGGACACCTACAAGGTAAGTGACTCACACATGCCAGTCAGGGGGGTTCACATACCCAACAACAGTCGCAGCCAGCAGGACAGGTGTAGATAAACACAAATAAAGGCTGTGCTATGGCCTCTGAATGATGTCTGTGGGTGACTTCCCTCCCCAGGCCTATACAGACAGACCACAGCAGGTCAGGCAGTGGGACATTAGTTCTGAAGGATAGGAAGTCAGAAACTAATATGTAGGTAAATCAAACCTAAGACCTGTAGTACACTGGTATGCCTCTAGTCAGCATGATAGCTTAGAATACAGAATGAAATGAAGTACCTGACATACCAGTACAGTCATAGCAAATATGTACAAGTGTCAGGTGTGCCCCCCATCCTATATATTAATGTAATAACAGTCAGGTGTGCCCCCCCATCCTGCGTAGAAATGTAGTTACAGTCAGTTGTGCCCCCACCATCCAGTGTAGAAATGTAGAAATAGTCAGGTGTGCCCCCCCATCCTACGTAGACATGTAGTAACAGTTAGGGGTGCCCCCCCATCCTACGTAGACATGTAGTAACAGTCAGGTGTGACCCCCAATCCTACATAGAAATGTAGTGACATTCAGGTGTGCCCCCACACCAGTCCTGTGCAGACATGTAGAAATAGTCAGGTGTGCCCCCCCCATCCTATGTAGAAATGTAGTAGCAGTCAATGCCAAATGATCGACGGATACCCTGCAGAAATAGTATGCTACCTGTAGGTGTAAAACACAGAGGTCTGCACTGCAGTACAAACTACCTGGACTCGATCCACACATTCAGTACAGATGGGCATATTGGACATGCTCACACACTTAGAGAAATGAAGGCAATGTCAGACAACAACATACTGAAAGGTCATACTGGGCATGAAGGCCATGTCTGCAAACACCAGTGGACCAGACATATCTGGCAGTCGCAGATGTTAGTGTAGACACTCCTCAGTATGCACCACTCATGCTTTGCACACACAGTGGGTAGGAATACAGACATATATCTAAGGACAACACAGTATAATAAGCCAAAGGTAGATGTACATGCATGCGTGGAAGAGGGTGACTGTGACAAGAAGCCATCCAGGCCTGTCACACCCAGCACACAGCCAAAGGGCCACAACCACATGAGGTTCAGATGTCACACACTGTAGATACTAGCCACTAGTATCTGTTAGCATTACAGACTATGTGGTGCAAGTTCTAGTTGTGGAACATGACTGTACAAGGAAGTAGTCATCTAGCAGCTGTGTTTCCATACCTATGAAATATGACCCTGTGTGTGCCCGCATGTGGTGTGTCAACCTCTAGATGAATGGATTATGGCCCATACACACACACTGCCCTCCCCATAGCCCTGCTATGACAAGCCTGCTGAGGTCATTCACTGTGAAATACACCTTTGGGAGAGTTGTAACCCAGTAATCTACATGGTGCATCCTATAACTGTGTACTGCTGTAGTGTGATAAACTAGTTAGGTAGGAGTTCCAGTCCCAGACATGGGAACTGTGTGTGTCTGTCTTTATCTGTGTAGAGAGCAATGCCTTTTAGGGTAGTTGCACTCCCTTCAATTCAAATGCTCTACTTTGGTAAGGCTGCTGATGTCATCCACCTAGAAATACACCTCTGGGGAGGTTGTAGCCCAGTAATCTCTGTAGCGCATGCCATAACTGTGTACTGTTGTAGTGTGATTTAGATCTCTGCTAGAGGTTCTATTCCCACACATGACAGTTGCAGATGTTTTGTGTGTGTTTCTATGTCTGTGTAGGGAACAATGCATTTTAGGCTAGGCACACTTAATACAATTCAAATGCCCTACTTTGGCAATCCTGCTGATGTCATTTACTGTGAAATGCACCTTTGGAGAAGGGGAACTCCAGCAATCCCTGTGGTGCATCCTATAATAGCATCATCCTGTAGTGTGATATAAAACTATGGGGTTACTACTGAATGATCAAAATGCCGAAATGTCGACAATCATATGGCCGAGACCATATCATTGACATTCAGGATTTCGAACATTTAAAAAAAAATAAATACACACGTTGCAAAACAAAAACACATTGCAAGCAGGGGGGCAAGCCCCCTGCACCCTCTGTAACATAAATATACCAACTCCAAGATTGCACTACAGTGCAGGAATGGAAATATCTCCATTCCGCACTATAGTGAGATGCTGGTTCTGCATTGTCGAAATTGCAAATGTCCATCATATGGTCTCGACCATATGAATGTCGACATTTTGCAGTTTTGACAATGTGAAGGGGACCCAGAACTCTGGTAGAGGTTCTATTCCAACACATGGCAGTTTTGGATGCTTTGTGTGTGTTTCTATGTCTGTGTAGGAAGCAATGCATTTTAGGCTAGTCACACTCGGTACAATTCAAATGCTGTACTTTGGCAATCCTGCTGATGTCATTCACTGTGAGATACACCTTTGGGAAAGGGGCACTCCAGCAATGTGTCTCCTATAACAGTATCATGCTGCAGTGTGATGTAGAACTCTGGTAGGGGTTCTATTCCCACACATGGCAGTTGTGTGTGTTTCTGTCTGTGTAGGGAGCAATGCATTTTAGGTTAGTCACACTAAGTACAATTCAAATGCCCTACTTTGGCAATCCAACTGATGTCATTAACTGTGAAATACACCTTTGTGGAACGGGAACTCCAGCAATCCATGTGTTGCATCCTATAATAGCCTCATGCTGTAGTGCGATATAGAACTCTGGGGTTACCACTGAATGATCAAAATGTCGACAATCATATGGCCGAGACTGTATCATCGACATTCGAAATTCCGAACATTAAAAAAAAAAATAAATACACGTGTTACAAAATAAAAACACATTGCTAGCATGGGGGGCAAGCCCCCCTGCACCCCCTGTGGGGGACTCCACCCCCCACACCCACTGTAACTTAAATATACCATCTCCGAGATTGCGCTACAGTGCAGGAATGGAAGTCTCTCCATTCCTCACTATAATGAGATGCTGGTTCTGCATTGTCGAAATTGCAAATGTTGATCATATGGTCTTGACCATATGAATGTCAACATTTTGCAGTTTCAACAATGTGAAGGGGGCCCAGAACTCTGGTAGGGGTTCCATTCCCACACATGACAGTTGTGGATGTTTTGCGTGTGTTTCTATTTCTGTGTAGGGAGCAATGCATTTTAGGCTAGTCACACTCTGTACAATTCAAATGCCGTACTTTGGCAATCCTGCTGATTGTCATTCACTGTGAAATACACCTTTGGAGAAGGGGAACTCTTAATCCCTGTGGTGTGTGTTATAACAGCATCATACTGTAGTGTGATATAGAACACTGGTAGGGGTTCTATTCCCACACATGGCAGTTGTGGATATTTTGTGTGTTTCTATGTCTGTGTAGGGAGCAATGCATTTTAGGCTAGTCGCACTCAGTACAATTCAAATGCCCTACTTTAGCAATCATGCTGATGTCATTCACTGTGAAATACACCTTTGGGGAAGGAGTGCTCCAGTAATCTCTGTGGTGTGTCCTATAATGGAGTAGTGCTGTAGTGTAATATACTAGTTAGGTAGGAGTTCTAGTCCCAGACATGACAGATGTGTGTGTGTGTGTGTGTGTGTGTGTGTGTGTGTGTGTGTGTGTGTGTGTGTGTGTGTGTGTGTGTGTGTGTCTGTTCTTGTCATTCGTATCCTGTGTGGCAGTGGGTGTGAGTGTGTAACAACTGGACTCAATGTGGAGTGGGTTTTGCAAATTTCTTATATGGTGGGCCAGATGTGAAATAGCCGAGAGGCTGGGGTGCAACTCCATACCCCTAAATGTGACATCAATGCCAGTTGAACAATGTTAGCAACCCTTGTATTATCTGGGGAATACTCTCAACCCATGTCTCATATACACACACACTTGCCTAGGCAACAGCCGCTATATTGGTAGTACCCTGCATATTGCCCACTGATAGTAACCATAGTGTGATTGCAGTGGAATACAGAGAGCATGGCACCCTGTCCATCAGTCCAATAGGCATGTAAACACAGACTGTGCACCTCCCCCCTGTTCCCCACTGGACACCTGCAACACCTGTGATGCCATCAAATTTGACCCACAAATGACACAACATGCCTGAAACACAAGCCCTGTATGGACAGATGCCACTGACACCAGGGAATACTGGTATCATGCTATCAATGTAGGTGCAGGGCCAACCTGCTGTCCATTAACAGTTCCCGCCACATGAGGCCAGAAATTGCATAGATGATAACGATCTGTGTATACAACATGGGCCAGACACCCCAGGTACAGTTCCACATGTCACTGCACATGCATGTGGGAGGTGTGCACATCCCAGACACTGTCCATATCATGGACTAAGGAACACATACATGGCAAGCAATGCACAGCATTGGCCACACACAATAGTCACCCAGGTGACTGGATGGTGAATACAATACCCACCTGTGTGGGCAACTCCAGACACTACACCCCTGAGCCACAATGCAGACCATTGTCATGTGGCCTGATGCCAAGGTATACCCATCACCTGGCCTTGTATAGCCGTCTGGCACCGTCAACCACAACTCACCCGTGAAGCAGTGCACACATTCATGTCACTTCTGACACCCGTGTCTGTGGTGTATGATGCGTATGACCACATTCACACTCACTACAACCCCCATTGGCATACTGAAGCATGCTTTCTGATGTCAGACACCTCCACATATCCTTTCAACATATAACCTCCGTATTCCTTTGTGTTGCATGTGATACTTGCACAGTACTCCTAAATCAACACTTCATTAACTCCATACAGAATCTCCTATCCTCTAACTGTACTTCAGTACCTTGTCCTTCCAACCCCACAAATACAACTCCTTTTTCCTTTCACCCCATTTCCAGTTCATACATCAGATATCTCCTCCTTAAGCTCAAACCCTGCTCTCCATCCACTGATAAACTACCTCCTTCCTTCCTCAAACTTGCTGCTGATTCTATTGCCTACCCTTTTTCTATACTAATTAACAGATCTGTCCTTGAATCCACTGTGCCTACCTTATGGAAATCCTTCTTTACTATTCCCGTAAATAAAGGTGGGAATTCCACAGACCCTGCTAACTACCGTCCAATTGCCATTCTTTCCCCCCTCTCTAAAACCCTAGAGAAATGCATCCATACTCGGCTGCTAAATCACCTCCTCCAGCACAACCTACTCACTCCCACACAACACTGTTTTTGCCCCAACCACAACACAACTACTTCTCTACTCTCTTTCATCCACGCTATCGCCGAGGCTTTTGATAACAAACTCACATCCTGTCTCTTCCTTGACCTTTCCAAAGCTTTTGATACAGTCTCACATCCTTTATTGCTTTCTAAGCTTGTCAATCTCAACCTATCTCCCACCTTCCTAGCTTGGTTCTCTAGCTACCTATCCAGTAGGCAGCAATCCATTAAATGGCTCCCTTCCTCTCTCCTCCCCTGTTTCAACTGGGGTGCCTCAAGGCTCCATCCTGGGTCCCCTTCTGTTTAATATCTTCACCAATGACCTTTTCACATCTTGCAAATAATCTACCCTCATTCAATATGCAGATGACTCCACACTCATCTCTATCTCAAACTGTATCTCTGAGCTCCATACCCTCACTCAACAAGCCCTCCTATCCACTGAAAAATGGCTATCAGACAATCAACTTAACCCAAAAAAGACTAAACTCCTACTCTTCCTCCCCTGTTTCCTTTCTCAGCACAAAACCACCTTTTCTATCAAATCCTCTAACAATACAATTATCCAACCCGATACCCACACTAAACTCCTTGGGGTCATCATTGATGACTAACTTAAATTTAACCTCCACATACTTCAATGTATACAGAAAACACATCAGAAACTGGGCCTACTACATCGGAACAAAAAATTTCTAACCCCCAACTCTAGACTCACCCTAGTACAGGCCCTCCTCCTCCCCTCCCTCCTATATGCCACCCCAGTTCTCACTAATATTCAGGTCACAACACTGAACAAACTCCAACAAACATACCACAAAATAGCTACATTTATAACTAACTCCCCTTACAATGCACATCACTGTATTTCTCTAAACTCTCTCCAATTTCTTGAACTCCCGCAACAACTGCAGCTCTCTCATTTTTTAATGTTACACTCTATTCTCTATAAACCATCACTCTGCCAATCTCTTTCTTCCTTGATCTCCACGTATACTCCAACTCGGCCCCTCCATACCGCTAACCAGAAGTTACTGGATATCTACCAACCAAAAAAAAAGTGTAGGCAAGAAATCTTGATGATTGGATGGGAAATAGGAATTTCGCCCCGGGGATCAACTCTGTGGCTCTGCTCGACAGTGGTACAGGAAAATAATTTTCTTGGGTGGCAAAAGCCAGGGTACCTTTTTGGCTGGGCTTGTATAGGTCCCAGGGCTGATAGCCTAGTACCTGCCTATGAACCTTTACAAACACTGTTGCTCAGGCTTGGAACAAGCTTCCCCTTCACATCTGCTCCATAACCCACTCCTTCCACTTTATAAATGAATTAAAGACTCATCTTCATAACTCCAAGACCTGCCCCTGCTATGACCCAACATAAGTCCTCTATCACTCTTCTAGGTGTCTCTTTCACCCTGATTCTTGCACCACTGTTTTCTAGGGTGTGTCTTACTGTTTCTTCCTCAAATGTGAATGACTGCACAAAAACTCTTTTGAAAGATTGTATATACATTATTGTCTGCTCTCTTTTGTGACTTATTGAGCCTGCTTTCTACTAACTATAACACACTCTGTGTGTTACTTTGATGTATTGATCAACATACAAAATTATTCTTATTTCTAATTATTGTAAGGTGTCTCTTACTGTTTCTCCCTCAAATGTGAATGACTGCACAGAAACTCTTTTGTAAAATTTTACTTGTTTATGTGTATACATTATTGTGTGCTCTCTTATGTAACCTATTGTGCCTACTTTCTACTAACTATAACACACACTGTATGCTACTTTGATGTACTGATCAACATAAAAAGTTATTCTTGTTATTTCTATTTATTGCTTTAAATACTCATCAATTGTGTTTAGTGAAGTAGTGTATTCTGACTTTTAATTGTATATTGCCTTTTATTGGAACTCTTCTCCTTGGGTCTCCTCTGAAAATGGGCCTCAAGCCCAGTAGGACCAACCCAGTTAACAAATGTCAATAAATAAAGTAAAATAATACTGTGTTGTGGCAATCCCACTAGTGATGAGTTGTATTCTTGGCCCTGCCAAGTGTGGCAATGTTTGTGCATGCTTGTGAGAGTGTGGCTGTGTAGACGCTGACACCTGTTCATGCAGGCAGGCACGTGTACTACTCCTACCACATAGCCACCATAACCCTGTTGCAGATGTCACTCACCATCACATATACATTCTGAGGGCTCCCTAACATGTAACCTGTGTGTCCTGTCCAATAACTGCATGGACATGTGATAACACTACATAGTCATAAGGGGTTTGATACCCTGTACTGGTAGGTATGTGACACAAACATGCTTAGGTTTTACTCTCTCACCCCTCCCTGGATTTTATGTGCCTCTGTCTGCCTCTCTTACTCTGGTGGATGTGGAGACTTACACCTGCTTTGCTTAGGCAGCAGAATGTGTAATGTAAGTGGTGCTCAGGATCAGCTGATGGCCTCTGCACAAATTGCAGCCCTCCTCTAGCTGATTGCATGTGGAACAGCTGTGGTAACATTCCCATAGCCAATTACATGGAAACACACACCAGTATTTAGGAACATCATGTTGGTGTTGGGCCTTTCATTCACTGTGAGCAGGAACTCGATCTGTTTGGCAAACAACATCTCAAATAGATTGGGGTTTACCTCTAACATACACTGTGGAAACAGGCCAACACACAGGAGGGGGATGTGCCTGACCAGACTACATACTGTAAGTGCTGCTATACTGCATTTGGAGTAATGATGGTTTAACAGGGTGTGTGTGGATATGGCTATCCTACATGTTTTCATACCTGCCATGTCACTGCTATGTTTGAGGGAACACCCATCTGTAGGGCCATCTGCAGATTGGCCAGTGTGTGGTGACTTTTGTTTTAGGTGTTACCCACAGAGCACCCATCTGTGAACTGCAGAAGGTATTGTGAGGATTGCAGTCTGTAGATGGTGACAGTGGTGAGAGTTACTGACTTCATATCCCTCATAGGACATATGGTGCAACAAACCCTGTTACAACAGTAAATGTATGAGGTTATCACAGCAACATGTCAATATTGGCCCTGTGTATGTGGCTCCGGCCACAACCCTGTCAACTTTTGTACATATGTCATGCAGTAAGGGGTGCATATTTACTGTACACCGTAATTAGTGACATCATATCTGATAACAAGCCAGTGAGATATCAGACTGCTACACATGTTATGTACAGTAGGGGTTGTATTTGATGACATAACCTAGACATTCTGTGGCTGGGTGTTTTTATACTGAGGTCTGTGTACGTATGGTGATTGTTGGCAGTGTGTGTATTGTTAATATGTACCTTGGCCTGTGTACAGACTGTGGTAGATGTCATTGTTCTTGGTCCTGTCCTATCCGATGTTACATGCTGCTCCACTGTATGTTACCCTGTTGGCTTACATGTTTGTAGGGCCATACACGCACATATCCCATACCACAGAGAGGCAGCAGACCACACTGTCTACTGGCCCAGTATATGTAGGGTTAGTGTGTGGGTGGCACATATGAGGTTGGTGTTGAACCGATAGTCCATATACTGTAATAATATGCTAGCATGCAATATGTAGCTGTGGCTGTGTTCACTTTAGTTGTGGTGATGCACTTTCACACAGGTGTATGTTACTCTGATCTGTGGCATGCTATATGTGCAGGTACATGTGTATTCCCCATAGAAAAGTAGGCCAGTGTTGAGCCTGCCTGCCTGTAACCTGCACAGTGCTTTGTTACATGCCTAGCAGCTTAGTGTACTTACCCAGTGAGATGTAGTGTCCAGTTACTTGCCAGATGTACTGCTGCCGGGCCACCATAACAGTCATGTATGTCAGACAGAGCAGTGGGATGTTGTACAGATGTATGTCAATATCTAGTGGGTGGTATGTGGTCATGACACCTCCTTGCCAGCGGTTATTATGTGGCGGGACAGGCAGGGATGTATGAATGCATAACCTATGGGGGCACATGTATACCAGTACTTACATGTTATACCCATCTACATGGCTGTTAACATCCACATTGTCAGGATTGGTCCACATGTCTTGCACTAAGGGGTTATGTGTATACCTCTGGACTGTCCAGAGTATGTCAGACTGTTCACATATATTGGCCATTATCTCTGCTGTAGTCCACAGAAGCATTACATGCTAGCAGTAGTACTGTACTATGATGTCCTTAGGATGTCTGTCAGTAGCCAAGGGTACACATGTTAAAAGCAGATGTGACCTCCCACCCACACCATGTCTGTGAAGACAATCCCTATTACAGTAACAAAACTCTACAAATATACCTGCTATACATACCTGACATCCTCTTGCACTACGAAGTTGGGACCACAGGGGCTGAGGTAGGGCTACACTCCATGTTAAGGACATATGGTGATGATATATGTACATATACTTATACTTATCCAGATATCTATATAGACATACACATATACATATCGACATACATCGACGGATATGTACATAGATATACAAATGAACACCCAGATATATACATATACAGGGCAATGTATGTCTACACATATACAGATAGAGATACATATGCACAGAAACTTATGGACATCTACATATATAACTGACAGTAGCAGGTATATCAGAATAGGCATGTATGCACATATAGTTATTGATATCTATATATATAACAACATAACTAGCCATATCTGTACACAAAGTATGTGCATACATATATAGCTATATGTACATATATCTGTATATACATATACGTATATCTATATATACAGATATGTCAATGGGAGCGCTACAGAATCCTGAAAGCCCACAGTCCTGAAGACCATCAGGGTGAGCTACCTTAAGGTATATGGATGTACATTACCATACAATCCACCTTTGGTTAAATGCAGGCCTACTGCCACCTGCCATACAGACTGTTCTGTTTGTCAGTGTGCTTCTGATGGTGTCAGTTGTGCCTTGTTATGTAACAGTTACATCTCATTGTGTCAGCTGAGGTCTTTACCCCCTAGGGATTGTCTACAGAGTGTAGATAGATGCTGCTGTACTATACATCTGCATTATTTACCGATGATTGTTTGGTAAACTGTGGCCCAGTCTGTCTTTATTATTGTACTACTTGATGGCCTTGGCCTGGATAGCAAACTTTGTTGACTTTTCCAGACTACTGTATTAGTATAACAGTTTGCACAGTTGCATTACTCAGTTTATATGGATGTCCGTGTCTAAACAGCTATACGACAACTGTTATAGTACACAAATAAAGCTTTCCTATATATGCACACCTGTGTGTGGTGTGATATCCTTTTAGATCTCTGTGGGTATATGTTGCAGGCAATGAATGACATTTGTATGGGTAACTCATACAATCTTCAGTTGGTAAGATGGTAACTATAGAATAGTGGCTGTTCCACATTGTGTGCACATACTACATATGTAACTTGCTAGACATATCTCTGCGTATGTATGTGTAGTTACATATATATCTCTCTCTCTCTCTCTCTCTCTATTTATATATATATATTTATATTTATATATATATATTAGAACCCTTCATTCAAAGAAACATTTTAACCCTGATCGGTTTCAAGCTGAACTTTTCCAATGTCATTGGGCACCACTAAAACATCTCCCACTCAACAAAGCAGTGGAACACTTCAACTCAACATTCTTAGCAATTCTTAATCAACACGCCCCAAGTCGAACCATTAGAACTAAAACTAAAACTGCTCCCTGGCTAACCACAAATACTAAGCATAAAATCACCCTCAGAAATAAATCTTGGCATAAATGGCGCTCCACCAAAAGTCAAATAGACCACCAAAGGTTTAGAGAGCTTAGAAACAGTACAAAAAAAGCCATTCTTACAGACAAAAAGAACTATTACTTTCAACTTCAAAAAACTACCAAAAAGGAACCCAAAAAATTCTGGTCCAGCATCAATAGTCTGTTGACCCCCGGCCAAATTATTACACCCAACCCTCAGGATTCTGACCCTGATAATCCCACACTAACAGCCAATAACTTTAATTCCTTCTTCACCAATTCTATACAAATTCTAGCCAACCAACTATCTCCTGATACTTCTCAACTACCTCCAAATACCTTAATAAATACCTTTCCTCCCCTTCAACTACAACCTGTATCTACCTCCTATATACAATCTCTTATCCAAAAACTTAAACCTACCACCCCTTCCGCTGATAAGCTTCCTGCTGAATTCCTGCAACTAGCAGCAAAAGCCATTGCTTACCCTGTCTCTATCTTAATAAACAGATCAATAAAAGAAAGTAATTTCCCAGCAATCTGGAAAGTATCACATATCATTCCCCTCCATAAAGGAGGCAAATCTTACGACTTCTCCAACTATCGTCCCATAGCACTTTTATCCCCCTTAGCTAAAATCATGGAAAAATGCATACATAAACAACTACTCAACCATCTCCTCAATAATAGCCTTCTGGCAGACACTCAGCATGGTTTCAGACCTGCTCACAGTACTACCACAGCTCTTCTCTCCTTCACCAACACAATAAACCTAAACCATAATAACAATAATCTTACATCTTCTCTTTTCATAGACCTATCAAAAGCCTTTGATATGGTAAATCATACACTTCTTCTGCACACACTAAAATCTATTGCCCTGGAGCCCTCTTCCCTAACCTGGTTTTCTTCCTATCTTGAAAATCGTCAGCAAGCCGTACTCTGGAAAAATTCTCCCTCTGCTCTCCTCCCTATCTCTTTAGGAGTTCCTCAAGGGTCTATCCTAGGCCCACTTTTATTTTCCATCTTTATTAATGACCTTCAATCATCTATACCTAATACTACCTGCATACAATATGCAGATGATTCCACTATAATTTGCACTGCCTCTTCTCAAACAGAACTCCAGTTTCAAACAC